>NC_033797.1:134018202-134124308 GCF_001876935.1 Asparagus officinalis
AGGTCCACGAGTTCCACCTCGAATGGCCTATGTACCAAAAGGAAAACCCGATGACTATTATCGCCATAAGAGAGGTCTAGGTTATATCTCCTCATCCGACGACGAGTGTTGCTGGCAAATCATCGATCAAATTGCTAGCAAAGCTAGAAATGGATACTCTTCTGATTCTTCAGCTTGGGATTCCGACACTAGTATCGGTGAGATGTTCAAAAAGTTGATGTCGAACATGGTTACGGTCGATCCTACCACAATAGAAGAGGACGATCAGATGCCGACTTAGGAAGATCCTTGGGTTCATCACCTAAACATGCACTACGGCGATAGGTTTGAGCAAAGGGAGCCTCCTACCGAAGATCAAGTACTTCAGGTGAATATGGGTAGCGAAGATAATCCGAAACCTATATTCATTAGCGACAGCCCCCCACCGGAAGAGAAAGAAGAGTTAATCTCTCTTATCAGGGAGTACATCGATGTGTTTGCCTGGAATTATGAAGACATGCCAGGGCTCGATCCAAACGTAGCAGTGCATCGTCTCAATATTAAGCCGGATGTCAAACCTATCAAACAACAACAAAGACGGTTTCGTCCGCAGATGATGGAGGCAATCGAGGCCGAAGTTAAAAAGCTTATTGACTCGGGCTTCGTTAGGGAAGAGAAGCATCCAGAGTGGCTTGCCAATATAGTCCCAGTCCTTAAGAAGAACGGGAAGATCAGGGTATGTATCGACTTTAGAGACCTCAACGCTGCCTGTCCAAAAGATGATTTCCCCCTTCCCATCACAGATGTCATCATTGATAATACGTGTGGGTTCGAGAGGATGTCTTTCATGGATGGTTTCTCTGGTTATAATCAAATAAAGATGCATCCAAATGATGAAAAGCATACCGCGTTTAGAACACCCCTCGGTGTTTTCTGCTACACGGTCATGCCCTTCGGCTTAAAAAATGCAGGTGCCACGTATCAGAGAGCCATGTCGAAGATTTTTCAGGAGCATCTACGAAAGACCGTCGAATGCTACGTGGATGATTTTGTCGTGAAAAGTCGTGATAAGAAAGATCACATTAAGGACTTGAAGACCATGTTCGACTTGATGCGAACCCATCAGTTGAAAATGAATCCTACCAAATCTTTCCTTGGGATGTCCAGTGGTAAATGTTTAGTGGTAAATTCTTGGGATTCGTCGTCACCACCAAAGGTATTCACATCGATCCTGATAAGGTAAAGGAAATTAATGAATTTCAACCTCCGAGAAACCTCAAGGAGCTCAGAGGATTGCAAGGGCGGTTAGCTTATATCCGTCGGTTCATCTCGAACCTCTCAGGAAAATGCCAACCATTCTCCAAGCTCACGAAGAAGGGCGTGTCATTCGTATGGGACGACGCTTGTCAAAAGGCATTCGAGAGTATTAAAGAATATCTCTCAAAACCTCCCGTACTCGTCGCACCGAAATCAGGCAAACCGTTCTTGATTTATGTCAAGGCGACGAGCCACTCATTAAGTGCATTACTTGCACAAGATGATGATAACGGTCACGAGCAGGCGGTATATTATTTAAGCCGAACTATGGTAGGCGCTGAATCTCGATATCCTATGATTGAGAGAGAATGCCTCGCTTTAGTGTTCGCTATTCAGAAGATGCGGCATTATCTGGTTGGACAGACCATTTATGTTATCTCTAAGGTTAACCCAGTCCGAGTATTCATGACTCAACCAGCTTTCATGAATTGGCGATTAGCAAAATGGGCCTTACTCTTGTCCCAATACGACTTACATTTTAAACAACAGAAGTCGGTGAAAGGACAAGCCATCTGTGATCTCCTGGCAGCTAATCCAACTACGGATACCGCCGAGATATATGATGACTTACCCGATGAAACCCACGAAGTCAACGCAACTTCGCACCAGCAAGTATGGCGTTTATACTTCGATGGCGCTTCACGAGCAACTAATGTAGCAAGTGCTCCTGGAAGTTCTAAGATTTCTTCCGGAGTTGGAGTGGTCTTAGTTTCCCCGGGAAAACACGTGATGCCTCGAGCTTACTCGTTGACCGAACCGTGCTCAAATAACGTAGCCGAATATAACGCATTACTCATAGGACTCAGTTTCGCCAAAGAACTGGGGGTTGAGTATCTCGAAGCCTTCGGTGATTCTCAACTGATAGTTAAACAAGTTCAGGGAGAGTACGAAGTCCGAAGTCAGGATTTAATACCATACCATAAGATGGCAGTGGAGATGGCAGAATCATTTGAAGGATTCTTTATCGAACATATTCCACGGTTGCAGAATACCTATGCAGATGCGTTAGCGGCGTTAGCTGTATCCCTGGCGCAGCCTCCAGAAACGGAACAGTTCGTTACGGTGAGAACTCACCAGCTCTTCGTACCAATCTACGATGAAGATGACAAGGAAGAGGATATTAAAGAGGTATACTCAACTCAAGTTGAATTCGAACCCCGAGATTGGCGTTTTCCTATCATAGATTACGTCCTCCATGGAATCTTACCGGAAGATGTGAAAGAAAGGGACTCAATCAGACGAAGAGCACCGAGGTTCTACTACAACACGGAGAGTCGAACGTTATATCGCAGGGGGTATGATGATTTACTACTGCGGTGCTTATCAATTAAAGAAGCAGAAGAAGTCCTGAAGGAGGCGCACGAAGGAGAGTGTGGCGCACACCAACCCGGTCCTAAGCTTTATGACCGCATCAGAAGAATGGGATATTATTGGCCCACTATGATCAAAGATGCAGTCGCATATGCCCGAGAGTGTCACGCGTGTCAAGTGCACGCGAATTATATGCACCAACCCCCGGAGCATTTGCATCCTTCGGCTACGTCATGGCCTTTTGAGACTTGGGGAATGGATATCGTTGGTCCCATAAATCCCTCGTCCGTCAAAGGTGATCGATTTATTCTCGCGATCACCGATTACTTCTCCAAATGGGCTGAAGCTATACCACTCAGGGAAGTTAAGACAAGCAACGTGATTGCATTCATCAAACACCACATTATTTACCGATATGGTGTCCCAAGACGGATTATACACGACAATGGTCCTCAATTCGTCAGCAATGCCTACATTAGGTTTTGCGAGAAGTTCAGAATTCAGGACCTCTCATCAACGGCGTACAATCCCGCAGCAAATGGATTGGCTGAAGCCTTCAACAAGACTATCATCAAACTTTTATCAAAACTCGTGAAGACTAACAAACGAGATTGGGATGACAAGCTTGGCGCGGCACTATGGGCCTATCGTACCACGGTGCGTACACCGACGGGAGCAACCCCGTATTCTTTGGTGTACGGATGTGAAGCAGTCCTTCCGTTAGAAATACAGATTCCGTCTCTTCGAATCGCTCTCGCAACCCAGATGACGACCGAAGAACAACATCAGAAACGCCTCGAGGAACTCGAGATGCTCGATGAAAAGCGCTTAGAAGCTCAACAGCACATTGAGCTTTACCAAGCCAGAATTTCTAGAGCTTTCGACAAAAAGGTTCGACAACGGAGTTTTAAAGAAGGAGATTTGGTCTTAACCGAACGTCGACCTATGATCCTTAACTCTAAGAAGAAAGGCAAATTTGAACCCAAATGGGAAGGGCCGTTCGTAGTAGAGACAGTCTATTCGAGTGGCGCGTATCGCCTTGTTACTAAAGAAGGCGATCGACTTATGATGCCGATAAACGGTAAGTTCCTGAAGAAATACTATCCTTAGTATATTCAGGATAATCAATGTATCGGGAAGTTCCCAGAAGAATACTGCATGTGGTATTCTTAGGGATAACCCAGTTGCTATGATAAATAAAAATTCACACTTGGACTCTGAATGTTTTCGAAGTTAAAGCGTGATGAACGAGGTTCGATCATTTTGATAAATCAATCTTTCCCCACAAAATCCTCCACTGATCAAATCAATTGACAGTGGGTCCACTAAAATTCTATCCGCCAATTCATGGCAATTCCCAAAACTTGACGTGTTAAGGCCTAATCACTTAACATCAAAATCCCCCATCGAGTGGCTAGTACAAACCAGTATTTCTACTGCTTCCTGTATTCCGCTCTCTTTGCTTTCAGGTCAAACCTATAAAAGTTAGGACCAAAGCCAAATTCTCCTCTCGATTCCTTCCATGAACGAGAGGTTTATTTTCAATTCGAGCAATCAAACCTATAAAAGTTAGGATTGTCTCCAACCTCACTTAGTCAAACCTGCAGATAGTTAGGACTAAGATCGAGTCATCTCTTTCGATGAACGAAAGATTTCCATCTTTTCCTTTTCAGCCAAACCTATAAAAGTTAGGGTCGAAATTGGAATTTCCCCTCAATAAATGAGGAACTCTTTTCTTAGATCAAACAACCAATCCTATAAAAGTTAGGGTCGTTTGAATCTTTCCGATTCTCGGAGTGGAGATCCCACTCTTAGTCTCATCCTTCCGGATTCTGGGGGTGGAGATCCCACCTCGAGTTTCTTTTCCAACTGAAGACAGAATACAAAATTCTTCCTCTTCAGCGTTGAAAGATAGAATATAAAATTCTTCCTCTTTCGTTTTCGGGTTTGTCTTTACCCTGAGAAAAGACGTAATTCTCAAATCCGCACACTTTACGCCCGGGGAATTTTATCTCGATTCCTAAATAGAGATAAGCCTACGCCTAACACGCGTTGCCGGTTTAGTCTCTCCCATGAGAAAGACGAAGTCTATGTATTCAAAGTCATAGCACCAAGTCTAAGTGAGTTAATTCTCTTAGCGCAACGTTACATGTGAAACGGGTTTTAATAATTCACATGCTAGCCCGATTCAAACGGTAATCGGTAAAGGCACATCAAATCCGTTGAAGGCTGGGGGTTTGCCAAAAATCTTAAGTCTACGTCTAACACACGTAGCCGGTTTAGTCTTTCACCAATTGAAAAAGACACCAGGGTCTAAGCCTGGGGAATTTACCTCGAAGCCTAAGAAGGGGTAAGTCAACGCCTAACACGCGTTGCCGTTTAGTCTACTCCCATGAGAAAGACAAAGCCTATGTATTCAAAGTCATAGCACCAAGTCTAAGTGAATTAATTCTCTTAGCGCAACGTTATGTGCGGAACGGATTCAAAATAATCCGCACACTAGCCCGACTCAAACGGTAGTCGGTAAAGGCACATCAAATCCGTTGAAGGCTGGGGATTAGCCAAAAATCCTAAAGTCAACGCCTAACACACGTCGCCGGGTAGTCTATTCCCGTGAGATTCGTATCGTGATCTTCATGGAGTCTTCATCAGCAGCCAATACCTTCACGGCCTCCGCTTTCATCTTAGCCAACTGCTCCTTAGTAAGTGTCAGCTGTCCAGACGTCTCCTCTTGAGCGCGCTCTGCATGTACCCTCGTCATCTTCAAAGCAGCTTGAGCATCCTTAACTGCTTTTAACTCTTGCTCGAGTCGTGCTATAGTGGCATCACCTGACGCAAGAGAGGAATCAATATCATGAAGGGTTGTTGATCTGCCAGCATAAGCCGCTTCCAATTGGTGAACAAGCCCCTCTGCTTCCCAAATCTTAGAATCGGCAGATATTTGAGCTTCGCGCCATGCTTGTAACTTGGCTTCCATCTGAGCGTCTACATATGAAGAAACTCCGGTCGCCCGAAATCCCTTCAGCTTTTTAAGCTCGCACTCGAGGCAAACCAAGTCTGCAGTAATAATGTCCGCCAGGTCTGAATACCCTTGACTCCTTAGAAGAGTCACTTGGGTGTCGAGATATGACTTGAAGAGACTAATAGAAAGCCCGCTACGGAGGAGATTGTCAACCATCTCGTTCACGAACGAGAAGAAAGAGCGAATTTCCATGCGAATGAGCATTTTATCTGGATCGTTATTGGATAGTAGCGCCGTAACGAGATCGTAAAGCTGAGTTGAAAGTCCTAAAAAGAAGAGTAGCTATTTAGGAATCTTAGTCCGAATAGTTTCAAGATAAATATCGAAAAAGGGGCTCACCAATAACTACTGCAGGTTCTCCAGTTTGACACTCTGCGTTCGACACCCCTTGCACGCTTGTATGAGTTGTCGAAGTTATTGCGGATGTGATAGTCGCAGATGTACCGACTTCTTCAGTTGGTCTTGCGATTTGTTCAGCCGGGTAGATCCCCGCAGCCGCAGTAGTCATCTCGGTCGCCAGGGTCGTGTACTGAGTTTGGGCCACTGACGACTGAGTTTCCATGATAATTCCTGCCAACAGCAAGAAATCAAGACCCTCGAGAACGTCAGATATCCCAACAATAGTAGTTGTATCAGTCTTAACGACTGGTCCTACAAGAATGACTCCCTTAAGGCTAAGTAAAACTGATAAGGGAATGACCCTCACATAAGGACGAAATCCATACCTGCAGAGGAACCAGCCTCGACGATTGGTTCAACAAGCTCGGGGATTGGTTCAATAACTTCAATGAGGGGTTCAGCCGTTTCAAAGACTGGCTCAACGGCGTCGATGACCGGTTCGGCAGTTTCAACAACTGGTTCAATAGCATCTCGGCGAGTTTGTTCTGACAACATGTCGTCAAGAAGTCTGTTATCAGAGCCCGAGGGGTCTTGCAAGGGATCAGACGAAAGTGCATCAGATGTATGATGAAATGTTTCTTTATCACTCGGGCCTTCCATTGGAACATCTGAAGAAAATTCTAAGTATCAAGACATGGAAAGAGAGGTTGAAAATCAGCATTGAAATAAAGAAGCTCACCTCCGGGGATGATAGCATGCTCTTCAATCCCAACGCCAACAATCGCATCCTGTAGTTTTTCTAAAAGAGCCAGAAGCATGTAAGCAATTAGAGGGGGAACGAGTTTTGAGTCGTTTAATACCCGAGATTGCCATCTAAAAGGTGTACTACCAGTAATGGGAGTACCTGGGCTAGCAACCACCGTCGACGAATCAGTTCCAACACCCGTCAAAGCCTGGCCCACGGCCTCATCCGCTTGTGGCATAAAACATGGCTCTCCAAAAAAGCCTATATCGGGAGAAGGGGCGTCGCACATCATCATGTCTTCGTCATGACCCCCTGGGACATAGAACTTGCTAAGTTTGAAGCTTGGTAAAAATGACAATGACTAAAACATTACCTTCTCCGCCAACGGGTGCATCGCCAATCGCCTCCGTTTGAGAAGTCTGTAGTTTAGTGTGGCCAGGTGGCTCAACTTGCGATCCCGCCTGAGCTATGGCCCGAGATCGGGCACGGGTAACGAGGCCACCTCCCTCTTCCTCCTCGGAATCTACATTTGAAAGTTCAACAATCATCCTATTGTAAGTAGGCAAAATTCTCCATTTTTTACGAGCTTTAAGTCGACGAGCTCGATCAGCAATCGACAAGTCCCATAGTTCTTTACAAAAAGATTCAGACAAACCTGCCGCGTTTTCCTCAAAACCACTGTTGACTTCTGTAGCAACACCGGTAGCGAATTCACCTTCTTCGGAAGTTTTCTCTTCAGAAGCAAATGACTCTTCTTCTATTTCCCTCATTTTCTGCTTACCTTTGCCTGAGGGACCAGCGAGCTTCTTCTCGCGCCTCCTTCGTTCCAATACATCGTCTCGAACTATCCTGGCGGCGATGCGCGATGCAGCTTCTGTCTTCAGATTCTCAATCGACCGCAGGGGGACGGGGTCGTTAGCGGCCATGATCCATTTGCAGCATAGATATGTAAGCTCTAAATGACGATCAGTGCTCGGCAGAGAGAACTTGGCACCGGTACAACCCGTTGCATTCCACAGCCAGGCGCGAACGTCATCCACTAGTCCGCCGCAAGTATGAAACTTTGGATTCGGATTCCCGACATATAATTGGTCATATCCGAATTGACGGGCGAACCGGCATGGCAAATAGGGATCCAAATAGCAGCGCTCCTTTACTCGGAAAAGGAGATGGCCTGGCCTTATGTTCATAAGCCATCTGAAACAGCCGACATCGAGAGAGGTCCGGTCAGTACCGGGTGCTTCTACATCAGCAAGCATCCCGCTATATCTACCAGGAAATCGAGGAAGACATGGGTTGATTACCCAACCCTTGTGCATGTGCAAACTCTTCCTGATATCTGAGAAGGTCCGAGTCGGCCATTTGCACTCCTCATATAGTTGTAGCAGAGGGGTAGACAGATCTGCACTCTTAGGAGGCGACATCAAATCGGGGCGATGAAGAACTAGCCATCCCATCAAATAGGTATAAGGGAATTCCGTCTTCGGCATAGGGATCTTCGCGGATGGGATCTCTTCAGTCTGAGTGAAAGTGGTGGTCAGTTGGCGGAGCCCACGATGAATACCGGCGATCATGGCTGGCAAGAGAGATAGGCTTCTCCCATGAGCAAGCTGAACAGCGGGAAACAATACCTCAATCGGCAAGGCATCTGAAGTTTGATACGGCACCACACATTTCTTCAACCAAAGTGCAATATACCCGGCCAACAAAGTCTTAGGATGGATGGATTTCTCCACCTGTAATAAGAAAGTCCTGAACTTGGTTCCTGTACAAAATCGATCTTGGGCACTTGCGATGGTATAGGAGCGGGCGTCGCATTTTTTAATTAACCTGTCAATCTCCGAACGGGCCAGCGGTTCCAGTTCACGAATAGCTTCACCAGTTCTCTCCAAGTTCTTAAACAAGTAGCAAGAGAATTGCTTTAAGCTTATTTGAGGAGATTTCTTCCTCGCAACAGGATTAGCGCCAGCTAAAGCAATTTGATAATGACACGTGAGTTCCCATAAGGTGTCATATCGGTCAGGCTTATGAGTCTTCAATTTTTGTAGCTCCTGATTGGAGGGAAAATATTCCTGATACGGTATATCTCCCAACTGAAGTCCAGAGACTTTGTGCATTTCGTGAAAGGGTAATCCCAATTCTCCGTTCCGTGTCACAAAAGTGTTAGTATCTGGATTATACAGTTCCATCAACCCCAGGAAGTGAAGAACGTGCACCGGTAACCCGTACTGAGTGGCTCGAATGGCTTCATACAATCTGATAGACTTTAACTCAGCGCCCCAGCGTTGGAGGACATAAGCTGTCATCCGACCCCACCATGCTTTGTCTGAAGAGTGAGACCAACCAAAGCATCGATATTGGTCGATGGGCAGTTCACGTCCTAGTTCAGCAAGACGATTCCTCACAGTGCGAGCTATTATAGGCACCTCCCCTTTAGGCGGGTCCTCCAATCCCATCACGCCCGGGTGTAACCCTGTAATATGTCTTCTGCCATGAGAACCCGGAAGTGAGTGACTGGTGGTGTGCCCGCAAGGGATACTGGTATGTTCCTCTGTTAAGGTCCACGGCATCTGTCGCGTCACCGCTTGCCCGCGCAATTCTGTTAGTGAACGGTGACGAGGGAATGAAGGGAGATATAAGCAAGTTATGCCGTCACTGTGTAGCCACCGCTCATCCACAAGCTTTATGACACCGGGATCTGTCACAGAATCACCGAACAGGTAATGGGTCTTCCTTAAAGGATGATCGGGATCCGTATCTTCAGCAAACGGTGCGTCAGTAATTAATTGACGCGTGATGCGACGACTTCCCTCCCGTATCGACTTGCAGAATTCATCCGGGAGATCCAAGGCGAATTGAGAAGTGCGCAAGATTGACATCGGATTATCAACGGCAGTATAATAGCTACTCCTATGGCCATCTATCTCGTATTGAGAAAATGGCGTTGCAGGATATTCAACTGAAACAAGTAACATGTGTTTATCAAACACAGTTATGGAGAAATATTTAGGCGACACAGGGGGTCGAACTCTTTTCACCAAATAGAGTCGCCGCCTTGTAATTGGCGAGACGATTTCAGCAGTATTACGAATTTACAAGATAACATACAAATGACACGGTGATGTACCCTGTCTTAAGGAACGTAATACGGCAGAAAATCGCCCCATATGGCCTTGAGACGCGTTTTGACCAAGCAAAACGTATCCGGTAAACATCCACCCCCACGAAGGAGGGTATCAACTCTTCCCAACTGCCTCACCAAGGAGGACAGGGCGGGGATGTAATATAGAAGCATCCACCCCCACAAAGGAGGGTATCAACTCTTCCCGACTGCCTCACCAAGGAGGACAGAGAGGGTATGCGACATGCAGTATGATATAAGAATTTTGAATTCATGAACAGAAAATTACAAAGGCTTACCAGTAAAAGACAAGTGCTCCCTCTCAGGTGACTGAGTGGCTCCTCGGGAGGCGTGATCTCCTCGTCGACATGGCTAGTCTGCAACAAAGACCAACAGCTCAGTTAGATCAAGAATCAAAATACATGAATCAGAGCCTAAAAAAAAAAAAAGGGAAATTGTGAATTTTTAATTGAAATCCTACAAAATGGAGTTTTCCAATTAAGGGTCCAGTTAAACCTAAACGACATTCTCGGTTCAAGTTAAGTGTCATAGAGTCAAATATAAGGTCTCGAGCATGTCAACACGTGGATTTACAAGCTCAATCATATACAAGAATAGCTCGAATTCAAGGCATATAAGGTTCTTGAGTCATACACGGATTAGGATTCAAGGCATACATGAGTTCAACCATACACGAGGGTGCGACCATATATAAGTTTGAATTCAAATCAATTCTCGACCTCACATATGTTCAAATTCAAGGCATATAAAGGATTCAAGGCATACATGAGTTCAACCATACACGAGGGTGCGACCATATATAAGTTTGAATTCAAATCAATTCTCGACCTCACACATGTACAAATTCAAGGCGTATAAGGTTCTCGACCACATACGAGGTCGGACTCAAGCCATGCACAAATTCGATTATATACAAGAGCTTGGCTATATACAAAGTTTGAGTTCAATCAGCTACATATGAATTCAATTATATACAAGAGCTTGGCTATATACAAAGTTTGAGTTCAATCAGCTACATATGAATTCAATTATATACAAGAGCTTGGCTATATACAAAGTTTGAGTTCAATCAGCTACATATGAATTCAATTATATACAAGAGCTTGGCTATATACAAAGTTTGAGTTCAATCATATACATGAGTTCAATTATATACGAGTTCGAATTATATACAAAGTTCAAGCACATAAACGAATTCAGCCATGAATAGCTCAAAGACCTCAACAAGAATTTTCAGCCATGTACAGTTCGAAGAGTTCGACAAATATTCGGCCAATCCAAACCCCCCAAACAAGTTAATGAGCTCGATTTTCATTTTCAACTAGATACAAACCCAAGAGCCAGAACCAACACAAGGGCATGATCATTTCTCGCCTCGAAGGCTCCAATTGAAGGCTAACTATTATCTGAATATCTCAAGGGCTCGGGTTCAGATCCGAGAAAGTGAATTAGAAGATTTATTCTCGTTAAGAGTTTTGATTACAGTTTGAAACCGAACCAAGGATCCGGATTTGATGCTAAACCAAGGATAAGCTAAGCGTCCCATGCAAGTTCGTTTCGAGTCTCATTCACAAAGAAGATCAGTTTTAGTTTCATTCAAGACCAAAAAATAGTATATTGATTATTACCCAACGGAGACTTACACAAGATAAAAACAAGAATGGAGTTTCAACTATTGTCCGAAGGAATCTTATCCAGGATTAAGTTCGGATATTGACAAAAAAAAAAAAACTAAGAACCTCGGTTGTCATTCTCCAAGGCCAACAGAAGTGCTATTTTCGTCCAAAATTACGAATCAAAGGATCAATTGCTATCTAAAACTGAAAGGAAACAAATTTCGGCCAAGAACAGTCCAAGAATTCGGCTATCAACAAAATCCCAGTTTTTTTTGCCCAAATTCGAAGAACTAGGTTTTCAATTATTGAATCAAAGCTTGAGGAACTAATTAAAATCAAAGCAAGGAAATCAAAGTCATGGAAGAATACTTACCCAGGTTTTGAAGCTTGAAGAGGAGAAGAAGCCCACCGATGCTCAGGTCCAAATCAAAATCGTCGAAACCCTAGATTGGAATTTTCTCCTTTGCTCGAATCCAAGTGGGAAGAAGAGGAGCTGATGGGTTTTAAGGAGAGGAACTTTGATTTGTTGAGAACTCTTGAGGAAGAAGAGCTCTCAAAGAACAGGAACTCAAGGGAAGAAACCGCAGTGGGGAAGAAGAGAACTGGGACCGGAGTTTTGGAGAGGAAGAAAGGGATTTTTTTTATCCCATGCCCCTCTCGACCCGCGTTTTGCAGGTCGGACACAGTCCGACCCGCGTGCTCGCGGGTCGGATTGATCCGAGAATGCGGGTCAGACTCTTATTGGCGCCTGTTTCGCTGTATTCTCGCCTGTTTTCGCCCATTTTTCGAATGTTCGGAGTTCAATTTCATCTCCCGGATAATTTCGCAGCATTTTCACTCATATTTGGAACGCTCAGATTTCAGTTTCATCTCTCGGATAATTTGGCGGCGTTTTCACTCAGATTTGGAATTTTCGGAGTTCAATTCCGTCTCCCAAATAATTTCGTGATATTTTCGTCTATTTTCAGAATATTCGAGACCCAATTTTATATTTTGGGTGATTTTGTGACTTTTCGCCTATTTCGGAATATTCGGGACCCAATTTTATATTTTGGGTGATTTCCCGATATTTTCGCCTTTTATCGGAATACTCGATATCCGAACTCCAACGGGTACATGAGTCTAAACTGTTCCCCATTTTGACAGGAAGTTCCTAGAGAATATTACAAATAATAATTTTTAAGGATAACCTGGCAACCTCCGACGGGTACACGAGGTTAAACTGATTCCCGAAACTCCCAGGAGTACACGAGTATAAACCGGTTCTCCTCAGGTTAATGCGAAATCCTAAGGTCAACGCCGGTCAACGTGTAGCCCTAGGTCAACGCCGGTCAACGCGTTGCGATGAAAGTCAACGCCGATCGGTTCGAAACCCTAAGGTCAACGCCGGACAACGCGTAACCCTAGGTCAACGCCTGTCAACGCGTTGCAATTGATCCAAAAGTCAACTCAATGACATATCAACAAAAATCCACTCACCAATTCTGGTTCAAGGCTTCAATAACGGTCAGATGATAAACGCAGTACCGAGAAAATCTTAGCTATTCGACAAAATACAGAATACGCTAAAATATGGAGAAGTCAAGAATCAAAAACCATCTGTAGGTCCTTTAACACCGACTGAAGGTGGGGATCCATCATATCCAAAGCGTTTCAGACTCCTCTATAAAAGAATGAGGCTGAAACACTTTGGAGGGGGTATCTGTAGGCGTCTAAAATTGCCTATGAGAGCCCGCACGAAACTCGAAACAATGAATTGGCGAGACAAGAAGACTCCGGTCAACGCGCGCACGTCAACCAACTCGTGCGCGCCGGTCAACGCGCGCACGTCAAATCATCTCGTGCACGTCGGTCAACGAGTGCACGTCAAATCACATCGTGCGCGCCAGTCAACGCGCACACGTCAATCAGCCCGCGCGCATCGATTAGCACGCATATATTAACCAACGCGCGTTCGACGATCGGTCTCGTGACGAAGCACACAAGTCAACAAATCTATCGAATACGCGACAAGAACAAGTCCCGGAAGAAAGAAACCAAAAAAGGGAAAAAAAAAGTCGGCGAACCCGCGCAAGCGCGGGTCGGATTATTGGGTCGGATCGTCCTGCTGCGCAGTCTAAAGTCCCAAAACACGTTTTGACAGTTTTAAATTGGTTTTTTGCAGGGTTTATCGGTTCCAGGGGTTCTTAACTGACTTGAGATCATCCCTAAACATTGTTAGGCTGCTGTTGACTGAAGATAGAGCCAAATCCCTTGTTCTTATCCAAATAACCGCATTTTGAGGCCCATAAATATGAGCCAAAGGCCTCCATTTCCGAGATCTGGAATTTTATCAAGAGGACGAAGTGCTGCTGGATTGAAGAGTGAAGGAGCACGAAATTTCAGCGAAGGACAACGAGATCCCGGCGAACTTCGGAGCAAAGGAGAAGCCGTTCGAAGGATCCGAAGCCCGTACGTCCGTTCCTTAAGATTAGGATTTGTCTTAATCTCGAGAAGAGCCCTGATTTCGCTTTGTCGATTTCAGGACTTCAAGCAAATACGCCCTTGGTGAGGTAGAAGCTCTGCCCAATTTTTCATCAATCGGATCTGATTCGCGGTCGTCCACGGATTAACCCCGACACCGGCAAAGAACCCACACAAGCAAGAGCCGATAAACGGATCTTGTGTTTATTTTCAAGAAAGTTGTAATCTTTTGTTCTTTTGTTATTTGAATTCATTTGTAACGCTTAAAGTTTAATGAAATCAATGACTAAGGTAACTTTCGACGGAAACACGAACCACTCGGCAGCATGTGTTAGATGTAGGCTTATCTCTGTTCAGGGGTCAAGATAAATTCCCCTAGGCATGAATCCTAGTGTCTTTTTCACGGCGAAAGATTAACCGGCAACGCGTGTTAGACGTAGACTTATCTCTACTTAAGGATAGAGATAAAGTTCCTCATGCGTGAAGGCATGGATTTTTGGTGTTGTTTCTTCCTGTGTTACTTGAAACACTGAAAGAAAGTTGGAAGTGCCAGAGGTATAGTATTAACTTAGCATGAATTTTCACTTAAAGTAAAATTCAGGAATTTTCCTTATTATCACTAGGATAATTCCAGAAAATCTTTAATCCGCTGGGGAATTTATAATAAAAACTTGCTATTCTTGTTGAAAAAGGATTAACAAGTTCATTGGGGGGTTTAACTGTTAGAGGTGTGATGTTAACCTAACAGTATTTTATGGGCCTATCGCTCTATTGAAGAGAGTCGATAAGTTGGTTTAGTCGTTAGAGGTGTGATGTTAACTTGACTAGTTTGCGGACCTATCGCTCTATTGAGGAGAGTCGATAAGTGAATTGTGTCGTCGGAGGTGTGATATTAACTTAACGGGTTTGTGGACCTATCGCTCTATTGAAGAGAGTCGATAAGTTGATTTTTTCAGAGGTGTGATATTAACGTGACAAGAAAAATATTATGATCGGGGTAATTTTGAGGACCTATCGCTCTATTGGGGAGAGTTGATAAGTGGATTTTGTCAGAGGTATGAGATTAACGTGACAAGAATTTATTACGATCGGAGCAACCTTAAGGACCTATCGCTCTATTAACGAGAGTCGACAAGTTAATTATCAGAGGTTTGGTGTTAACATGACAGAAATTTGTTGCGATCGGAGCAACTTTGTGGACTTATCATCCTATTAAAGAGGATTGATAAGGTTATTTGTCAGAGGTGTGATATTAACGTGACAGGAATTTGTTGCGATTGGAGCAACTTTGTGGACTTATCATCCTATTAAAGAGGATTGATAAGTGATTTGTCAGAGGTTTGGTGTTAACGTGATAGGAATTTGTTACAATTGGAGCAACTTTGTGGACTTATCATCCTATTGAAGAGGATTGATAAGTTGATTTTGTCAGATGTTTGGTGTTAACATGATGGGAATTTGTTACGATCGGAGCAACTTTGGGGACTTATCATCCTATTAAAGATGATTGATAAGTGGATTTGTCAGAGGTTTGGTGTTAATGTGATGGGAATTTGTTGCGATCGGAGCAACTTTATGGACTTATTATCATATTGAAGAGGATTGATAAGTTGATTTGTCAAAGGTGTAGGATTAACGTGACAAGAATTTGTTTCGATCGGAGCAACTTTGTGGACTTATCATCCTATTGAAAAGGATTGATAAGTGGATTTTGTCAGAGGTTTGATGTTAACATGACGGGAATTTGTGTACTTGTGACTTGCACAAGATTTTGGGAATTAGCGTCTCGCTGGGGAAACTTGCTAAGTGAGCTTATCACCAGAAGCAAGTGAGCTTATCACCAGAAGCGATGAATTTTGATACTTGTGATTTGAATAAGATTTTGAAGACTTAACGTCTTACTAGAGAAGATTGCGATTTGAGCAATTTTGAGGACCTATCATCCTATTGACGAGGATTGATAAGTTGATTGTCAGAGGTGTATTGTTAATGTGACAAATTAGGAGTGATACAAGATGCATTCATACTCCATGGGGGTGATGATCGTCAGAAGTATAATGTTAACTCGACGATGTGAAAGATTCGTTACTATTAATCCAGTGGATTCCAAGTAACCAACCCCCAGTCTTGATTAAGACTTAGCAGGGGAAGAAAAAAGGGATAGACATGGCATATCATCTTATGGGCCACTATCCATCAAGTCGGAATAGAGGCATGTCACATGGCAGACCACTATCTGAAGAGTTTGGCTATCGGAGGTAACTGTTAACATGATAGTTTTATGGACCTGTCATCCTATTGAAGAGGATTGGCAAATTAATGGACTATCAGAGATAAATGTTAACGTGATAGTTTTGGTGGACCCGCCATCCTACTTGAAGAGGATTAGTGGGGGAATTTGAAGAAAATAGACTATCAGAGGTAATTGTTAACATGATAGTTTTGGTGGACCCGTCATCCTACTTGAAGAGGATTGGTGGGAGAATTTGGAGGAAATAGACTATCAGAGGTAATCATTAATGTGATAGTTTTGGTTGACCCGCCATCCTACTTGAAGAGGATTGGTGGGGGAATTTGGAGAAAATGGACTATCAGAGATAATTGTTAACGTGATAGTTTTGGTAGATCCGCCATCCTATTGAAGAGGATTGGTGGATTGAATTTGAAGAAATTGGACTATCAGAGGTAATCATTAACGTGATAGTTTTGGTAAACCCGCCATCCTACTTGAAGATGATTGGTGAGGGAATTTGGAGGAAATGAACTATCAGAGGTAATTGTTAATGTGATAGTTTTGATAGACCGGACATCCTATTAAAGAGGATTGGTGGATTGAATTTGGAGAAATTAGACTATCAGAGGTAATCATTAACGTGATAGTTTTGGTGGACCCGCCATCCTACTTGAAGAGGATTGGTGGGAGAATTTAGAAGAAATAAACTATCAGAGGTAATTATTAACATGATAGTTTAGGTAGACCCGCCATCCTACTAAAGAGGATTAGCTTCAGTGGTCGTAGTATCTTCCCATTCGGACTGATAAGATTAGGTTTGGTCCGATTGCTCAGGTTGATCCTGCCTACTTTGTTCTTCAGCATTGATCCTGGCAATAATCTTTTGAGCCTGTTCGCCTTGAGAGATTAGTTGTCTCTAAGAACGACATTCTATAACCCTCATTTGTACTAGAAGGTTGGTATGCAAGTTGTGTCGACAGGTCTCTACTAAGGTAGACTGTGTCATACCTGTCGGACATCATAGAGCCATGTTTCGAAACCTTTTGACGAAAGGTTTGACGGACTCCCTCTTCTTCTGCTGTATGACGAGAAGGGTATGGATAGAGACTTCTGTATCCTCTTTAAAGAATCTTGACAGGAAGAGTCTCTCTAGATCCGCCCACTTTTGGATACATCCCGTAGATAGTTTTTTGAACCATTCAAAGGCAACTCCCTTGAGGGTGCCAATGAACAATCGAGCCAGTATGGCATCGTTTGATATCACATTTCTAGTCTGTGACTTGAAATGATAGATATGTTGATTCGGTGATCCCGTACCATCAAAAGTTTGTAGCGTCGGGACTTCGAACTTTGGAGGATAAGGGGCAGCATCCCATTCGACAGGATAGAGCCTGACAAATCCCTCATCTTGGAGCTCGCTTCTGTTAGCAATGTTTTTAAGACGGGCTTCCAATTCTTCCATTTTGGCCGATTGAGGATTCTGCTCATTTTCGGTCTCTCTTCCTTCATCAGAGGAAGATTCTAGGTTGTGGGCTTCTTGATCAGAAGCAGCGTCATCAACCACTTTTTCTTTCCCTTTACTTGTGTGAAGTCGGGATGAAGACGCTTTTTCTCTTCGGGAAGATTCTTGCCTAGGTGGCGAATCTGTCTTCTCAGAGTCGGCCTTGTTTGCGACGATTTGAGTCAACAGGGCTAGGAGTTCATTGAGAGTCTTCTGCTGTGATTTGAGCATGGCATCCTGCTCAGCAACCCTCTTTGAGAGGTCTTCAGAATTTTCTGCCATGTGGACGAAGCTCTCATGTTCAACGAAGGAACTTGATGATTGAGACTCCGCAATGGCTGAGTGTTCATCATCGGAATTGGTTCCTTTGGCTAACCTCCGATAGTTGACAGGAGGAATAGCTCCCGTCCGAGTCTGAGTGTGTCGATAGATTCCTTCAAACTCGTTAGCAATTTCTCTGATGGTCGGTGAACGACTTGTCTCAGAGTCATTGGAACTAGGACCTGAGGCTTTCCCTCTACCGGTCACATTGATAGTGACTCTAGGATACTCAGTCTCTGGGGACTTCTTCCTGTGCGAACGTTGTCGTTGGTTAGGTAAAGCAATGTTCGTTAATTGGTCTAACACCAATGGTTTGGCCGCATATGAGCAGCATGACATCCCGAGAGGACCGTAGAAATCATTCGTTTACATTGGAATGAACGAATGACTTGTTACATCGGTCTTTCTCCTGATATGAACACTCTCAAATCTATTGCAAAGACTCGAGAAGAATTACTCATTGACCGTGAGGTTCGAACTGGAACCCCCAGTCTATGATTGGACGGGACTGGCTCCTGGTGAGCATGGATATGGTTGAGATGCCTTGAGTCCATAGACTTCTTATATACGCCCCTCGATCTAATCATGCTACGCAGAGACTTCTTATACACCAGGTTCTGTATTGGATTTCGTCACCCGAACGCATGCCTGAGCTCCAGATTTTGCTGGTGAAACGCACCCCTGAGGGCTGCGTTTAGCTTGGCTTATGCAGAGCTCGTGTTGAGGCTCACAAATGCGAAGATCGCGTTGATTGGAGGATCGATTGTTTTGAAGTTGTGCGGAAGCTAAGTCTTCTCCTTCAGAGAGGGGACTGTATGAACAGTGCAACCCCCAAGGAAGACAGTCCTTCAGCGAGTCGGCCACAACTGGAGCTTTAGTCTCCTTGAAGACTTTACAGATCTTGCGCATAGCCTTGGGGCTAAGGGATCCAAATGAGAGGGCCTCCTCAAACTTGGCTTGATCAAACTCAACAATAAGAGTTTCGACGGTTGTTCTAATGAGATAAATATCGGATTGCGCCACCACTTCTTCGTCAGAGAAGCTAGTCCCCAGCGGAGTCCCATGTTTTGTTTGGTGGAAAATTTGTAGTAAATAAAATAAAAGAAAATTGATTTGTATTCTCTCGATCTTAATTAAAATTTGGATTCCCGATTACAAAAGAGAGGAGAATGATCTGGATTCTCCCCTTTGTTTAATTCTGGGTTCTTCACGGTAACGGTGGAGTGTCTCCCTCGAATTCTCGTATCGAGTTTGCTCTCCGTTGACATCCGAACGTCTTGATTCACTAAAACAGTATCTCCTCCTCATAGTTTAACGCTGTGGAGAACTTGTGTGGCAAGTTTGAAACTCTTGATGAGTTGATAACTCTGAATGAGTTTGAAACTCTATGAAAGAGTTGATTTAACCGAAAGTCGGTTATAATCTAAGGATGAAGAAGATCATGTTGCCAATCTCCAAAGCTCCAGCCGAAGGATGAAGGATCCTCTTTTCGCTGCCAAGTCCTAACTGAAGGATCAGAACTGAAGGATCCGAGCCCCCCAACTAAACTGATTTTTTAGTTATTTATAAGGGATTAAGGGGTGTAACCGTCCCCCTTAATTCGCTCCTAAGTGGGGCTAATAGGATGTAACCGCCCCTTAAATCACTCCTGAGTGAAGTTGTGATCCCCTCAGATCGTAGGAAATGGTTTTGAAACCGTTCAGCTCGTGTTTGAATGAGTCAAACACAAAATTCGCGTTCTGGCATGAATTTTGCATTCAAACATAGTGTCTGGAAGCTTGAATGCAGCGTCTGGAAGCTCGGACGCAGCGTCTGGAAGCTTGGATGCAGCACCTGGAAGCTCGGACGTAGCATCTGAAAGCTCGGACACAACGTCTGGAAGCTTATTTGTAGCAATTGGAAGCTGCGTTTGCAGCGATTTGGAAGCTGCGTTGGCAGCTTATTAGAAGCTGCGTTGGTAGGATTTAAGAGCTGCATTTGGCAGCGGATAGAAGCTGCGTTTGCGGCCAACATGAGCTATGTTGGTAGCTGGGTCTGAGCTACGTTTGGAGCTGAATGTGAGCTACGTTTGCACTGCGTCAGCGGCTGTGAACGCGGTGCGTCTTGATGCTGGTATGCGGGGAGGACTTCCGCATCTTAATTTGAAGAGACCATCTATTTGTAGTCTCTTTCTGTTAAAGTGTTGCAAAGATTGTCATTTTGTAATTTTTGCTTTAGCTCTTTGATATGTGAGAGTCGTCAGATTGTAACTCCCGATGTTGATTGTGAAACCTGTTGATTAGAGCTTTCATTAGTTGTTGTGAAGGTCGTCAGATTGTAACCTTTATCGATCTACGTGAAAGTCTTCAAATTATAGTCTTCTGGAAGCTGTCAAATTGTAACTTCCATCATCAGTATCGATCTACGTGAAAGTCTTCAAATTATAGTCTTCTGGAAGCTGTCAAATTGTAACTTCCATCATCAGTGTTTGATGGGGATCAGCTATCTGTATTATAGTCTTCTGGAAGCTGTCAAATTGTAACTTCCATCATCAGTGTTTGATGGGGATCAGCTATCTGTAGTGATTTTTAGACAGCCTATAGTGTCATCCGGGGAGTGTCTCCTTTGCAGTTCACCCCTAAAGCCATTTCCACTCTGGTGGGGTTTTTGGTAATTTTCCATCGAGTGCAGGTGGAGCCGAGCATGTGCCTATTGGGCAACCTCGTAGGCATCAAAACAATGAGGAAGGACTCCCACTATTTCCTCCACAACATAGGTGGTGGCAAACTGGTGTCAGACGCTCCAGAATCCAACAAAGATTAGAATGAGCAGTTCATGTGGTTTTTTAGTGCCAACGCCATCCTATCTTGCCCCCACGTGGCTAGAGATCAAAAAGGACGTGCTAAGGCCTTGTATACTCTCAGTCGAGGAGGGGCGACAGCTCGAGAAAATCCACTCCTATTTGCGATCCCGAGAGATGAGAAATCTCTTCGGATCGTCCTCGCTCCGAATGGCCAGCATTTCTAGGGTTCTTCCTACCGAGACCGACAAGGCACGGGCGACTCTTCTAGCTCTGCCTCTGAAGAATCCTCTAAAGAATTTGAAGGGGAGGACTCATCTTCGATAGACCTAGCTTTGATCATGAAGCCCTAAAAGCGGCTGAGGGGTCAGCTGGTCTCCGAGGAGCTAAATAGTTTGCGATCAAGGACGGTAGAGATTTCTACGAAGCTAGCCAGACCCAGCGCCTCCTCCTAAGTAGAGAAGTTGTACAACAAGAGCAGGAGGTTGAGCAGGAGCTAAGGGCCCAGTGCACCAGCTAAGCGACTTCAAGTCAACTTGAGAGTGAAGATGGAGGTTTCTGTAGTGAGTCACAAGGAGGGCCGGTAGGTAGGCACCTTCCCTCTCCAACCGTCAGAGATTATCGTCCTTGATGTGGCCTCTCATCCAGAACAATCGGGTGGCGATCAAGGCGCTGAACAGGTTGTAGCCAAAGCCCAAGTTAGAGAGTCAGCAATATCGACTCCTTTATCCGATGCTACCCACAAGCTAGGTAAAGTACTCGTAGAGGTATCGGGTGCTGTGGAAGGGGAGATAGCTCTACTCCAGTCGGCAGGGGGCTACCAAAGACTATTGCTACCGTAGTGTCAGAGGTGTGTCAGAGGTGGGCTTCATATGGCTGTTCTGCCACCTCATGTCAGAGATCAATGCCCAAGTATGGGCCGAGCTTAGGGCCAAGTTGATTGGAAAGCTAGGAGGCCCTTCTGATCATTGGGAGGAGCTTTCGAAGGATGATAAGTTTATCCCCCATAGGCCTCTCGACAGGGAGAGCTCAGTCCTCACTCCAAGATTGGCTTAGCTTCGGGCCCTAGAGTAGTTTGTGCTCCCGAAGTATGGGGAAATCCTGCAAGAGATGCCAAGTGTTGATCTGCATATGGCTCTCAAGAGTTATTTCCTACGGGGTGCTCTGATTGAGTAGGAGCTCTTTACTCATCTCTCTTTCATGCAGAGGCTCCTTGCCAAATTTGAGAAGGCTATGGCAGCCAAAAGGGTAGCTAGGGAGCTTGCGGAGAAAAAAGTCACAGCTTTAGAGGCCGATTGTGCGACTTGGAGTCATAATGAAGGTAGGTTGCGGTGGGGTCTAGAGATGAGGGAGGACATGATCAAGGGCTTCATGGCATCTCTCTAAGCAATCCACCATTATCGCCAAGCTGAAGGAAAAAATTGGCCATTATCAGCACGGGATTGTCGAGCGGGATGGCCAAATCAAATACTTGGCAGAGGAGGTTGTGGCCGAGAAGCGCGCCCGACTAGATGCGCAAGAAAGTGCTCAGTCTGACCGTTTAGACGTCCAAAACCTAAGGTTGGATCTTAAGGAGGATAGGACAGCTCACCAGGTGACTTAGGTGACTGTCCAGACCTTGGAGGCTCGAGTCGCTAGTTGCCTTGATTTTTGAAGGAGCTAGAGACAAAGGGAGGGTGTAACACTTGAAGGGGGTGACGGTGGTGACGAAGATGAAGATGGGTTCGAGGATGACTAAGAAGAGGTTTTCCCTCTTACTCAGCAGGTCTAGAGGTCGTCCCTCCTGCCACTCAGCATGCCCCAGCCCCCGAGCTGAGTGCTTCTCTCCCCAGTCCTACTCCCGACCCGAGCCAAGATGCCTGAAGACTTGCACCTTCTCTTTATTATTATTATTTTTTTATGAATACGGATGTAAGCGATAATATAAATGTCTTGAAATATTAGAAGTAAATATCTTGGAATAAAATGTTAAGCTTATTGGCCTTTTTAATTTTTGCGTGTCTTCCTTCCGTTTTCGTTCAAATATTTGTGTGCACAGTTTAGCTTTATTTATCGAGATGGGTAATTTTGAGATGAGTCAGCTGTATTGTGGAAGTGACTCGGGTGTGTGCTTTCGATCTAAATGAGGGCTTCAATGTCTTTTGTTTAAGTCAACTGAAAGGTTGGAGTTCCTTGGTTTTATCCTGAAGAGGTACTAAGGTCTTTGGCTGAGTACCTTGGACTTAATGAGGTCGCTAAGGTCTTTTGTCGAGTGTCTTGGATTTAATGAGGGCACCAAGATCTTTTTATCGAAGACGACCGAAAGGTTGAGGTGCCTTAGTCTTATGGTGCTAAGGGCTTTTTGTTGAAGACGATCAAAAGATTAGAGTGGTTTGGTCTTATGGTTCCAAGGGCTTTTGCTGAGTGCCTTGGATTTAATAAGGGTGCTAAGGTCTTTAGAGGTCGGAGTCGATAAAAAGATTAGAGTGCCTTGGTCTTATGTTGCCAAAGGCTTTTGCTAAGTGCCTTGGACTTAATGAGGGTGCTAAGGTCTTTTTGTTGAAGAAGACTGAAAGATTAGAGTGGCTTGGTCTTATGATGCCAAGGGCTTTTACTAAGTGTCTTGGACTTAATGAGGGCGCCAAGGGTCTTTTGAGGTCGGAGTCAACCAAAAGATTGGAGTGCCTTATTCTTATGGTGCCAAGGGCTTTTGCTGAGTGCCTTGGACTTAATGAGGGCGCCAAGGTCTTTCACCGCTGTAAAGATAAGATACTACGAGATACAGCATAAGAGTTAGTACTCAAAAGAATTTATGTTCATAAACAAAATTTACATTTATAATTATTGAAAGTATTTTTTGAGGTGTTCGATATTCTAGAGATCCTGTAAAATTCACACATCTAGGCTTCTCAGTCGGTATATGCCTGGGTGTAGTTCTTTAAGGACAGTGTAGGGTCCTTCCCAGTTAGGAGACAATTTGCCGCCCTTAGTGTCCTTATCGAAAGCTACGGGGGCGAAATCACTAACATTGGACCTACGGGGGTGGACTTTGTTATTGTAGTGTCGGGCGATGCGCTGCTAATTGACGACTTAGGATTGGAGGGCTTTTTCTTGGACTTCGTCAATGAGGTCCAATCCGATTCGAAGACCTTCTGCGTTCAAATCTTCATCAAAATGTCACAGTTGGATCGTTGTCATGCCGATTCAACTGGGGTGACTGCTTCGGCTCCATAGGTCAACTTGAAGGGGGTTTCTCCTATTGAATTCCTGTGAGTGGTGCAGTAGGACCACAAAATCCCAGGCAACTCTTCAACTAAATTTCCCGCCGCCGTGTCTACCTTCTTCTTCAGGGCTTGGAGGATGCATTTGTTGGAGACTTCGGCAAGTCCGTTGCACTTGGGATGAGCGACTGAGGAGAATTTGAGTCAAATGTTCCACTCTTCACAAAAGCTTCGAAAGCCACCACTATCAAACTTAGTGCCGTTGTTCGTCACAAATGAGAGGGGTACACCAAATTGGTAGACAATGGACTTCCAAACAAAATTGGTGATGTTACTTTCACCAATCTTAGCTAAGGGCTCGGCCTCAATCCACTTAGTGAAGTAGTCGATGGCGGTAATCAAAAACTTTTGCTACCCAAAAGCTATAGGGATAGGGCCCACCAAATACACTATGTGAAAGGAATTAAGCTCAAAATGGAGGTGAGCTCAGTGGTTGTTGCTCGCAGGATGACCGAGAAGAATTTGCACTTCTTGCACAAAGAGACAAGTGTTTCTGTCAAAAGTTGCTTTCATTATTATCAAACCTGTTACACTGTTTATCGATTACAAGTTCGAAGAAAACAAAGAAAAGTTTATCTTTTTATAAGATCTTCTTACAATGAAAAATAAGATTACAACTTTATCAAACAAAACACAGCAGTAGTTTATCTCCTGTTGCTTTGTGTGTGATCTTTGCCTGTGCCGGGGACGCGTTAGTCTGTGGACCGTCGCGGATCAGATCTGGTTGATAAGTGTGATTATGCTCTTGTTTCACGAAGGAAATAATCGCAGCAGCGAGAATCACAACCAAGCGAGATTATGGCTCTTCTCGAGATCAAAACAAGGTTTGATCCGAACGAAAGAGAGGGAGAGAATCTTAAATCTTTCGAAGACTTTCTCTTTATGAAAAAGTTTGCAAAGATCTGCTAATTCTCTTCTGAAATTCATGGTCTATTATTTAATTGGACAGCACCTCGCCCTCAGATTTTAGATCCTTTCAATTGAAGACCCTGGGCTTCTATTTATAGGCTTTTGTCATCGCATTTTCTGATAAGATCAAGTGTTTTAACGTCATCTGCAGTTGATAACCGCCTAGGCGCACTTAAGGATAACTTCAGAATAATTGGGGAGGTCCTGGGACGTAAGAATTCTAATAAAACATCAAAATACGTGTTTTGGGAGTTTTGGGAGGCCCAAATAGTCGTGGTGACTCGGAGTTGTGCGAGTCATCATTTGGTGACTCTGCGCTATGCGAGTCACTATTTGGTGACTCGGCGTCATGCGAGTCACCATTTGGTGACTTGGCAATATGCGAGTCACCATTTGGTGACTCGGCGATATGCGAATCACTTGGCCAATTATCATGTTTTTTGACTTTTTTGACTGTTTATCATTCCTTCGGTTCACTTGCTCTCTCCTTTACATGTGTTTCGTTAATTTTTTGAGTTGTGCGCTTTTACCGATTCTCTTAATGCTTTTTATCGTCGTCAGAAAAACTTCTTTGACTTGGATGATATCATTCATCATCTTTTCTTTGTCTTGAACTACGTGTGGAAACCCATAGGTAATTTTTGACGCCTACAGATACCCCCTCCAAAGTATTTCAGTCTTGTTTTTTTATAGAAGAGGTTGGAATACTTTGGACATGATAGGCCCAACCTTTAATCGGTGTGACAATACCTGTAATTAGTTTCTGATCTCAGTGATCTTAGTTTCTTCAGTCTTTGATCTTATTCAGTATTTTGTCGAATAGATGAAGTTCTTTCGGTACTGTGTTTATTGTCTGACCGTTGTTGAAGTCTTGAACTGAGACTGGTGTGTAAATTTCTGGACTTAGCTCGTGACATTGAGTTGACTTTGAACTGATCATCTTCGTCGGAGTTCATATCTATAGTTTTTTTGGCAAAGCCATTGGTGCATTAACCTGTGTTAACACGGTTTATACTCGTACGTTAACTGGGGTCTACACAGTTTAAACTCTTAAGGCGTTGGAGCGTAGCGGTCCCAAATTTCAGGCTGCAAGACCAACTATTAAAGCTGAATCAACTGCATGTATGGATCTTGTCCTGAAGTTTGTTGGATGCTCAAGTCATGAGACCAACTAATCAGGACTGGTGCGTCAATGACTCTCACATTTATAGGATTTTTGGCAAACCCTCAGCCATCAACGGGTTTGATGAGCCTTTACCGACTACCGTTTGAATCGGGCTAGCATGTAAATTGTCTAAATTCGTTTCACATGTAACGTTGTGCTAATGGAATGAACTCCCTTAGGCTTAGTGCTACGACTTTGAATACGTAGGCTTTGTCTTTTTTATGGGGGTAGACTACCCGACAACGCGTGTTAGACGCTGACTTATCCCTACTTAGGCTTCGGGATAAAAGTCCCCATACTTGGATTCTAGTGTCTTATTCAATCGGTGAAAGATTAAACCGATAACACGTGTTAGACGTTGACTTATCCCTGCTTAGGATTTGGGATAAAATTCCCCGTACGTGTAAGGCACGGATTATGGGAGTTGAAAAAGTAGTGTCTTCTCTTGGGGCAAAGACGAACCCGATGCTGGAGAGGAAGAATTTTATATTCTGTCCACATGTCTTGTTTACGATAAAGACGGACCCAAGATGGGAGAGGAAGAATTTTATATTCTATCTCCCAAAATTGAAGAGGAAGAATTTTATATTCTATCTCTAGTTGCGAAGGAAACTCGAGGTGGGATCTCCACCCCCAGAATTCGGAAAGGTGAAACTAGGAGTGGGATCTCCACTCCGAGAATCAGAAAAATTCAGATAATCCTAACTGTCGGAAGGTTTGATTACCGAACTAAAGGTAAATTTCTCGCTTATCGAGAGTGAATTGTGGTTTTGGACCTAACTGTAGGAAGGTTTGACCAAGTGGGACTTTGTGGCGACCCTAACTGTTTAAAGGTTTGATTGTTCAATTTATGGACCTCTCGTTCATGGAAGGAATCGAGAGGGGATTTTGGTTGTGGTCCTAACTGTTTAAAGGTTTGACCAGGATGGGAATTTGAGACGACCCTAACTGTTTAAAGCTTTGATCGTTTAATTTATGGACCTCTCGTTCATGGAAGAAATCGAGAGGGGATTTTGGTTGTGGTCCTAACTGTTTAAAGGTTTGACCAAGATGGGAGTGAAAGTATAAATCACAGTGAGAGTGTTGACTTGTACGAATCACTCAGTGGGGGTTTTCAATGTTAAGACTTTATCAGCGGGAGTTTAGTATTTATCACTTTGTTTGTAATGACCGGGTTATCCCTAAGAATATTATATGTAACATTCTTCCGGGAACTTTCCATTATATGAATTATCTACCCCCAGCTTTCTTTGCGAAACTGGGTCTAATGAGGAGCATATTGTCCTCAATCGCATGTTCGGGTTATCCTTAAGAATATAAGATTCTCTAGAAACTTCCCGTAAAAGAAAGGAAATAGTTTAGACTCATATACTTGTTGGATTATTAAGAAGCAGTTTATACTCGTATACTCTTCAGAGTGATGAGAAGCAGTTTATACTCGTATACTCTTCAGAGTGTTGAGAAGCAGTTTGAGAAGTAGTTTATACTTGTATACTCATCAGAGTGTCGGAAGGAGCAGTTTATACTCTTATACTTGTCAGAGTCTTCATCCGGCTTAATTTAACGTTATAACGCCAGCTTCAACCAAAGTTTGGATACTATTTTTGAGAGCAAAGCAAGCCTTGGTAAGATAAATGATCCTCCTGTGGTACGCACAGTACTTTGGATCCGTAGTATTGTTAGCTTTCTACTGATTTACGATAGGTGGTAGCTTGATCTTGTTGTTCTCAAAGAGGGATTCTAAAATGGTTGGGACATCTTCGTCCTTGAAGGAGTACTCTTTTTGGATTCTCGGATCTGAAGTCTTTTGCTATCTCCAGGATTGCTGTTGTGACGTCTGACTAGCATCAATAGTAGCTGCAGGGGCCTTCCCTTTACCACGAGAGACGAAGCTTGAATTTGGAGGGTTAGCCATCGGTTGGCTTCTCTTGGCTTGCTTCCTTCGGAGGAAGCGTTCGGCCCGCTCTCTGCGCATCTTCAACTCTTTCCAGGTATTGGAGGGTGCTACTCCCATAACTTTCAACACATCCAAAGAGAGGTTGTTGTGACAGGTTTGGAGGATGAAGTCCTCTGTGATCAGATCTCGGCATTTTATCGCCTTATTCCGGAAGCGTTTGACGAAGTCGTCGACCGTCTCGTCGTCTTCTTGTTTCTCATCGAAGAGTGTCCTGATTGATACATCGGTGTCATCATCAAAAAAGTGAGCGAGAAATAGGCTCTCCAGGTCTTCCCAGCTGTTAATGCTTCTAGGCTTGAGACAGCGGTACCAATCAAAGGCAAGCCCGCGAAGGGTGCCAACGAATGACCGAACCATCAATGCCTCATTGCTAGAGATCATGCCCAAGTGAGACTTAAAGTAGACTAGATGCTGAGTGGGCGAACCCTTCTCGTCGAACGACGTAAAGTTGATCAGGTTGAACTTCGTCGGGTATGCTATTGAGTCCCACTCTCTTGGGTAAAGATACGGAATCTCGGTCCTTTTCACCTCTCGAGCAGACATCAGAGCGTCGATTTTGCTCTCGAGATCCTTCATCTTTTCATCCTCGTCCGTATCATGCTTCGGACGATTTCTGAGTGGAACAACGGAGCCACCCCCAGTGTTGTTATCATCGGTGGGATCACCCCCGGTGTCGTTATTCTCCATGAGACCACCCCCAGCATTTTGGTCAACAGGGGGGTTGTCAACATTGATATATTCATCCGCGTCTGAATCGCTAGCTGCTTGGCTAACATTGTTGCGATAACTGGATTCACCTATTTGATTCGACAAGGCTCGGATCTGTTGGTCGTGCATTTGTCTCATCTCCTGCATAGCCATTTCCATTTCGATTTTGAATGCTCGCTTCTGCTTGGCTAGAGCATCCTCCACAAATTTGGCCACTTCCTCGGTGTTAATCATAAACACTTCGCGGGATTGTCCGGGACTAGATACAGTAGCCTCTGAAGCGACTGCCAAGCAAGCGTCTGACGCTTCATCGTCTGAGGATAGTCCTCTATTCATCCTTAGATAGTCCCTGCGTCTAGTAGTTCCTACACGTAGCCGAGTCAGATGATGCGAAATGAGGGAGTCTGAACTTGAGGTTTGAGTTAATTTTTCCTTATCAACCATGTTAGTGGTGACTGCAGGTTGTTCAGGCCCGACGCCTTCTAACTGGAACCGAGACATTAGTTGGGTTATCCCCAAATTGACTCTTCTTCCTGGAGAAAAATTAGGGTTGGAGCTATTTGAACTAATCGGGGACTTCCCCTTATCGACCACGTTGATAGTGACTGCTGGGAGTTCGTCATCTTGAACAACCGATCGTCTTTTACGAAAACACTTTGATTTGGGCTTTGATGCTTCAGTAGAGATCCTCTTAAATACCGAGACCCTACGTGGAGTTGTCCTGGGGCAGCTACACTCTGATAATACTGCCTGATTATCTTTTTGCACGGATAGTAAGAGTCTGTTTCTTGGGTATTTCTCTTCTGAGACTTGTTCGTACCACAGCCCGATAGTACAACTCATCGGCATGATAACCGGAGTGATTTATCGTGTGTTGGTATGACTTCTCAGGTATAACATCATCGTCTGACGAACTCGTTTCCTTCTGAGGACTTGCTGCCTTATTGGCATTCTGAAGAGTCACGCGTTCAGAGCCATGCTCTCGAGAGCACGGGACCTCAACGGGCTCTTGGACTTCGACTCGCAATCTGAGGCGAGCGGTTACAGGTAATTTCTTAGCACGAGAGATTCTAAATTTGTTGGGATGGTATACACGACCCCTAGTCTGATGAGTTCTTTGGCTTTCATTCGCTGAAACCAAACGCTCTTTAATCGGAGTTTTACCTCGATCTTCGTGTAAATGACCGAGACGATCTGTAATCTTCATTTTGAATTTTGATAAGTCCGCACTATCATGAAGCTTCAATGGGGGTGTGGAACTTGTTGCAATGGGAACCGGGGCTATTGGAGACTCAAAAAGACTGCAGGAGGTGAAATTGGAGCGAAACAAGACTTGGTGGCTCGGAAGTGGCGTGAGTCTCTATTTGGTGACTCGGCCTTGACCGAGTCTCCATTTGGTGACCCGACCTTAGCCGAGTCTCCATCTGGTGACTCGGGCTTGGCCGAGTCTCCATCTAGTCACTCGGGCTTAGCCAAGTCTCCATTTGGTGACTCGGGCTTGGCCGAGTTAATACGTGGCAGTTTTTCTTTTTCGACGTCTTCGGGCGTCTTTCTATCCTTTTTTTTTCCATACTTTGCGTAGTTTTGGTGGTTCTTGGACCACCTCTTCTTTATATAGTTTCTTGGCTTCCTGCATAAGGTTCCTTGCATGCGCAAGCAATGCACGGCGTTTCTACATGCGTTCCTCAAGGGTGGAAATGGGTCCTTTTGAGACGGATCCACTCATCCGCTACTGGTTTGGAGGAGAAGGTACTTGCTCGCTGTTGTGGTGTTTGGCGCCTCCTAGACCTCAGGTCTGCCTCATAACGGATCCCGTCAAGTGGCTCCAAGGCTTGGTGAATTAGCGTGCAAGGCGTTGGCATCGTCTTTGTCATGCTCTCTTTGACAGAGTTGGCACGCTTTCAGCAATAGGTTCCTTGATCAAAGAAAGGTTCAGTCTCGAAGACCCGGCTTCTTCAGACTTCGTAGGAGTGTTAGGGGATGAAACTACAGCAGTAATGGTGCAAAGCTTATCATCATGGGTTTTCAGATCTGAATACCAACGAACTTTCCTTGTGGAAGAGGTCTTCTTGCTCTTCTAAGGGGAAGATGATCTAGAGGAAGAAGACATATACTCCTCATACTCTTGTTGGTCGAACTCGTATTCGACCTCTTCATCAATCGGGATGAGAATCCTTGGTTGTAACACTACAACCTTTGTAGAAAGGTCGTCAGCTCCCACTGTGGTCGCCAGCTTGTTTCTGTCAAAAGTTACTTTCATTGTCATCAAACCTGTTACACCGTTTATCAATTACAAGTTCGAAGAAAACAAAGAAAAGTTGATCTTTTTATAAGATCTTCTTATAATGAAAAATTAGATTACAACTTTATCAAACAAAACGCAGCAGAAGTTTATCTCCTCTTGCTTTGCGTGGGACCTTTACCTGTGTCGAGGACACGTTAGTCTGTGGACCGCCACGGATCAGATCCGGTTGACAAGTATGATTATGCTCTTGTTTCACGAAGAAAATAATCGCAGCAGCGACAATCACGACCAAGCGAAATTGTGGCTCTTCTCAAGATCAAAACAAGGTTTGATCCGGAGGAAAGAGGGGGAGAGAATCTTAAATCTTTCGCAGGCTTTCTCTTTATGAAAAAGTTCGCCAAGACTCCTCTGAAATTTATGGTCTAGTGTTTAATTGGACAGCACCTCGCCCTCAAATTTTAGATTCTTTCAATTGAAGACCCTGGGCTTCTATTTATAGGCTTTTGTAGCCACGTTTTCTGATAAGATAAAGTGTTTTGATGTCATATGCAGTTGATAACCCCCTAGGCGCACTTAAGGATAACTTCAGAACAATTAGGGAGGTCCTGGGACGTAAAAATTCTAATAAAACATCGAAATCCGTGTTTTGGGAGGTTTGGGAGGCCCAGATAGTTGTGGTGACTCGGAGTTGTGCGAGTCACCATTTGGTGACTCGGCGCTATGCGAGTCACCATTTGGTGACTCGGCAATATGTGAGTCACCATTTGGTGACTCGGCGATATGCGAGTCACTTGGCCAATTATCATGTTTTTTTTGACTTTTTTGGCTGTTTGTCATTCCTTCGGTTCGCTTGCTCTCTCCTTTACATGTGTTTCGTTAATTTGTTGAGTTATGTGCTTTTATCGATTCTCTTAATGCTTTTCATCGTCGTCAGAAAAACTTCTTTGACTTGGATGATATCATTCATCATCTTCTCTTTGTCTTGAACTACATGTGGGAACCCATAGGCAATTTTCGACGCTTACAACAAGTTTTTTGGATTCGGTCGGTATAGTGGGCCAATAGTACCCTGGCGAATAATCTTCTAAGTGAGGGTTCTAGCTCTAGGATGATTTCCACAAGTCCCTTCATGAATCTCTCGGATAACATAATTAGCCTCAGTAGGCCAAAGACACTGGAGATAGCGCCCTACACCACTGCTAGAGTATGACAACTGATAGAGCTAGCTGTCAAGTATAAGATAGCGGCGAGCGTTCGTTTGCAGACTCCTACCTTTAGTGATATTCTCTGGTAGGGTCCCCCGTGTTAGATACTGGATGATGGGATTGATCCAACACGACTCAACAGTTGTCTTAGCTTGCATGGAAACCTCTAATGCATTGATGATGCTGAGGTGCTCGAGGGTATCAGCGTATACTAGCCCCGAGCTGCTTCCCGAGCCAGTTGATCCGAGTCTTAATAGAGCATCCACCCGAGCGTTGAGGGCACGGGGGAATTGGGTGATTCTAAAATCAAAAAAAGGCGGATTGATCATTAGCCGCATTCAAATATTAAGCCATCCTAGAATCTTTGGCTGCATACTCTCCATTCACCTGATGGATAACAAGTTGGGAGTTGGCTAAAATGTAGACACGTTCGGCTCTTACTGCTAAGGCAGCTCGAAGACCCGCCAGAAGTTCTTCGTACTCGGCCTCGTTGTTAGAGGCCGAGAATGCAAAAGTAATGGAGTGCTCGTGCGCCGACCCGTCAGGGCTGTGCAAGACTATTCATGCTCTACTGTCGCTTTCTCCAGAGGATCCATCCACCTTTAACAATCATCAAGAGGCAAACTCTGGTGAATCATATGTAGCAACATGTATTGGCTAGGGTGTAGGGGCCTTGACTACTTGAGACGTCGATGGCCCCTACCGGGCCGGCGGTGAAGGTACGGCTGGCTCATCGTCTGGTAAGGTCGACTCGACTAGAAAGTCGACCAAGGCTTAGGCTTTGATTATTATCCTTGGCTTGAGCTGTACATCGTGCTCGCTCAGCTTGACCGACCAGGCGACCATTCTTCCTAAAGTGTGGGGATGTCGAGAGCTTTCTTTAGAAGCAAGCTCGTCCGAACGACTATAGAATGCGCTTGAAAATAAGGATGGAGCCTCCTGGCTTTGATAATGAGGACGAAGTCAGCCTTCTCTATAAGAGGGTAGTTGAGTTCAATAGCTTTTAATATTTGGCTGACGTAGTACACTGGCTTCTGGGTGTTATCCTCCTCAACTAGGACAGAGCTGATGGCTTCGGGAGAGACGGCTAAGTATAGATACAAGGTTTCTCCTTCTTTGGGTTGACTCAATAACGGCTTAGTGCTTAAGTACATCTTGAGATCTTTGAAGGTCGTGCTGCATTCGGCCGTCCAACTCTTGCTTTCCTTGAGATCCTTGCTCCCTCTTAGCGTTTTGAAAAATCGGAGGCTCCTCCCCTCTAATTTGGAGAGGAAATGCCCTAGTGAAATGATCTTTCTATTTAGACTCTAGACATCCTTTAGTGTGCGAGGCTCGGGTAGTCACTCTATGGTTGCTATCTTCTCCTAATTGATCTTAATGCCCCTCTGGTGATCATGAACCTGAGGAACTCCCCTAACTGTACCCTAAAGGTGCACTTAGCAGGATTAAACTTCATCCGATAGCGCTAAAGGATGGAGAAGATTTTATCTAGATCTGACAGATGGGTCGATACTTGCTTCGATTTCACCAGGAGGTCGTCCACATAAGCCTCCACATTACGATTGATATGGGGCTTGAAAATCTGGTTGACCAGTCTCTAGTACGTGACGCCTGTATTCTTGAGACCGAAAGACATCACCTTATAGCAGTAGGTTCCTTGGTTTGTGATGAATGAGGTTTTTCTTGGTCATTCCCTGCTATAAGGATCAGATTATAATCGAAGAAAACATCCATGAAGCTGAGTAGCTTGTGTCCCGCACTTTCGTCTACTAATTGATCGATCCTAGGGAGTGGGTAGCTATCCTTTGGATAGGCCTTGTTGAGATTGAGAAGTCCACACACATCCTCCGCTTGTTGAGGGACTTCCTAACCAACACCATGTTAGATAACCACTCAAGATACCGGACTTCCTGAATAAAACTGGCTCTTAGGAGTCGATCGACTTTATTAGCAGCTGCCTTCTATCTGTCGGGACTGAGATGTATTTTCTTTTGTCGAACTGGCTTGGTGTGCCGGTTGACGGTGAGCTCATGACACATTATCTCAGGTGGAATCCCTAGCATATCCTTTGGGCCCCAGGTGAACACATCGGTGTTCGCCAATAGGAACATAATCATGGCTCCCCGCTGGGATCCCAAGGCTGGACACAATCTTCATCTTCTTCATTCCTTCTCATCGATCGGTATCTCCTAAATCTCTTCTACAGGAGTCGTTCTCTCCTATTCCACCGCTCTCTCCATCTAAAAGTAAGCTTTCTTGATGGACAGAGTCTCTTGAACCCCCTTTCCTATGGTAGAGAGCAGATAGCAAGATATGGCTTCTCGTTGGTCATTTCTGGCCACTCTGACTCCTACGGGAGTTAGGAACTTTAACATCTGGTGATATGTAGAGGGAATGGCCCACAAGTGGTGAAGGGCGGTCCTACCTAATATAACATTGTAGGCCGACTTGATGTCCATTACCAAAAATTAGACATGGACCACCGCTGATAGTGTTGATGACCCCCTTATGGTTGGGTTCGGGGGATCGATTATCAGGCTGTGGCTAGGGGCAAGGCGACCGAGAACGGGACCTCATATTAGCTTCCCTAGCGACGACTTCTCTCCTGTCTCTCTGGGAGACAAGCTTCTTCAAGTATCCTTTTTGGATTAAATCCTCAATGTCTCTCTGGAGGACTTGACAGTCATTAGTAAGGTGGCCATGGTCTCGATGATATCGACAATATTATCAGGTATCCCGATTCTGAGGGTCCAACCTCATCTTGGGAGGAGCTGTGTTAAGGTACATATCCTTCTGGACCATGTAGAGGGTATCGGTGAGAGAGGTATTGAGAACACTAAGGGCCGGTCTTGGTGCCAGCTCCCTCCTTTGGTCCCTCCTGTCGGACCAATTTGGACGGGAGTTAACTCTGGAGGAATAGCTCGCCGACTCGAGTCTTGAAAGGAGATCCCTAGCTGACTCCCATACTGGCTGAGCCTCTTGGGCTATTGTGGTGGTCTCTGGTGTGGCCGGTGCAACTAGAGTTGTTGAAGTTGGGACTACTTCTACCGCTAGGGTTGTCCGTGCCGCTGTTGCTGCCACTGCTGCTTCTGTCTCCCTAGCAGTATTATTGTAGGTTTGGGCATCCTTCATGTCTATGTACCTATGAGCCTTGGTCATTAATTGCTCATAGGTGGAGCATCGCTTCTTGATGAGTGAGTCAGCCAACACGTTGTTTGATAGGCCAGCTACAATGGCCGACATGTCGATCGCGCTCCCTAGGTCGTCGACCTCCAGTCGCTTTGCTTGGAACCTCTTGAAATAGCTTTGAAGGTTCTCTTCAGGCTCCTACCTCATCTGTATCAGCATATGAGTAGGTAACTTCTGCTTGGTGTCAGCCAAAAAGTGGTGCACAAACTTTTGGCTTAGTTGCTCAAAACTACCTGTTCGGGGGGAAAACTGTTTTCTTCATTGAAATAATTGTCATCTTGGATTACAAAGATCCGGTCTTTTATAGATCCGGTTACAACTAAATCAAAGAAAAAAAGTAAAAAATTACAACTTTCCTTTTGTGAACAAATCGCGAGCTCCTGTTTTGCGGTCGCTCGCTTTGGTGGGTTCTTTGCCAATGCCGGGGTTAATCCGTGGACCATCGCGCGATCTAGATCCGGTTGGATCTACACGATTATACGGGTATTATTCCACGAAGGGAATAATAGCCGGGGAGGATTGATTTCACCAAGGAAACAATCGTCCAAAATCTCGGATCTAAGACCAAGCTTAGATCCGGAGTAGATCACGGTAGATCTCAGATCTGTCTTCCTCTTCTCTCGAAACACCTGCCTTTTGTGACGTTATGCTCGCCGGGAGATTCAAGAATCTGAATTCCAAGTTCTCAAGTCTTTCAAAACTCAAAGCTTGATCTTCAATTCGGCAGAGTTTTCGGCTCTTGAAAGTTCGACCTCCAAAAATGACACCTCTAGGCCTATTTATAGGCTCTCAAAGAACTGTGGCCCGCGCACAGTAGAAATGTCAGCCACCCATAGGTGCTCGGCACTTGTGCCGAGCCCCCATGGGTTGGCTCGGCTCTTCCCACCTATGGGCTACCGAGCCCACCCTTAGGTGTGGGTTTTTCCGAGTTTTTGAGTTGTGTTCGTTTTCCGGTTTTGTCGTGATCGGTGTGATTTGAGAACTCTGATTTGTTGATCTGATTTGGCAGTGAGTCGGATTCCTGATGTTGGCATAAATCACTTCTGAGTTCGGAGTCCCGAAACTGATCTTGATTCGATCGTGATTCGTCCGAGTCGTGTTCCGGTTGGGATGACTCGTTGATTTCTTTAACACTTGGCTTGATTCCGAACGCGTATGGGTTGCATTCCGTCGCTTGCGTGTTGATTCCGTCGATCTCGTCGCCTCGTTTGTTCGTCGGTTTGTGCCGAGCTATGCTAGGGGACCTATAAGCAATTTTATATGCCTACACTACCAATGGAATTCTTCTCCACGGAGTTCCACGAAAGCTTGGCGCTTCCCGATAAGGTGATGTAAAAGCACCTATAGATAATGGCTTCGGGTCCTTGCAGCATGCTCATCATGTCATAGTAGTTTTGAATATGCTCTGCAGGACCTTCCTCGTCCTTGTACTTCTCTACTTGGGGCATCTTGAATTTCTCACAGGTGGCATTCATGATGTCATCAATGAGAGGTGTGTTCCCCCCAATGAATTCAGCGATCGGTCAGTAAGTCCGATCATAACCGGAGGCCATGTTGGTAGCTGAGGGGCTTGGAGAAGCACGATATCGCTGGGGATCTTGTTGAGCTTCTATGGTGCAATGCTTTTTTCTTCCGTCGCAACTGGGGTTGGGACTTTCCTCAGTCACCTCCATGTATGGAGGGTAGCGCTTGTGAGGATCTGCTCGTCGAGTCAGCTGGTGTGGAGGAGGAGACGCTTGCTTAACGCGGATTCTCTACTATCCGGCATGGGTAGCATGCAGAGGCGAAGGAGGAGCCTTAAGCTAGGTTCCTAATGGAGGGTGAGTAGCCAAAGGCTATCCCCTAATAGGGGAGGATCAATTGAGTGAGCAGGCTGAGGAGTAGGGATCCGACGGAGGAGTTCTACGATGAAAGCATCAAATTGCTGCTGGAAGGCTTGAGTGATCTGTTGGGTGGATTCTTCTGAAATTACCCTAGAAGGGGGATTGAATAGGGTATATGTTAATCTAATCCGATATAAATACCAATTTAAAACTTATTAATTATAAACTCTTACAAGTATGATATTCAATAAGATATGAGCAAGTATATGAAATTAAACAAGGGCGATATAAACATGAACTACTAAACAAATGAGATAGTGCGCAATGAGACAATCAAACAAATAATATGATCACAGAGTTCAGTCCTTCCGATCTATGTATCTGCTCCCCACTCCCGGGGAGAATCCACTATCACAAGGGGTTTTCAATGTTCACCCAAAATGTTTACACCTCACAATCTCGATTTTCTAGCTTACCGAAAACTCTCACAATCACTCATAATGTAATCACACACTATAACCTCAAGTGTTGGTCTCTCACGTGTCATCTCCCTCAAGTGCTTGGATTTACAACCTCTCTCTAGACTTTACTACCGATGTCACTCCTCTTAGAATCGACCCTGTCTCTCACCACTCACACTCCTCTCAGTGTACTTATGTATTACAAAGTGAACTCTTAACAATAAGTACAAATAAAATGATTTGTTATCCAATACAATTTGAGAACGAAATTAAGCTTACTCAATCACATTCATAACCCAAATGTATTATATATAAAAATACTCAGCTCAAATATGAGTGTGTATGAAACAATATGAATAATAATGAAAACTAAACTCAATGTAAAATCTAGCTTAATAAAATGAATAAATAACAAATAATTGTATAAGGCTAGAGATTGAGTTTAGAAGAGTCTTCTTTGAAATTTAAGAAAGAGAGATGGATGAAAATGAAGCTCAAACTGATAGAATCAATCTCCTCTTCCTCTTGTGAAAGTTTCTTCACAAAAACTTGTAAAACAACACTTAAACAATCTTTAAACCCTTGTAAAACTTGATTAAAACTTTCTTAGTCTTATGGAGTGTTAAATGTAATGGGGTATATATATGATAGAAGAAAACAACCCAAGAAATCATCACAAAACAACAACAAAAAATACAAAATACAAAATCTGGAAAACTAGCCGTTATGCCAACGGCTAGTAGTTCGGTCGACCGGATGACAATGGTCGGTCAACAGAAAGATGTTCATCGGTCGACCGAACACACGTTGTCGGTCGACTGAAACAACCTGAGAAAAATCAGCTAAAATATGAGTTCTGGTCGTTGACCGAAAGGTCAAGTTCGATCGACCGAAATGCTTTGAGAAACAAAATTAGAAAATTTTGCTCTGGTCAGTCGACCGGCATGTCTTCTGCGGTCGACCAAAAACTAATATATGACAAAGCAGTTTGAAAACCTGAATTTGAAACGTCTTTAAAATATATCAAATAAATTCCAAAAATTATAAAACTTGGAAAAATATTTATAAACATGATATGAACATGTTACAAAAGAAAATTTTCAAATTTTATTTCCCATTTGTGAAAACTTGTCATTTTGTAAAACTCAAAAATACATATTTGTATGAACACTTGATTTTGAGATATGTTTTAAACTAAGTTATAAAAATATTTTGAACTGATTTATGGACTATATATAAGATGTATACAAAGGTTAATTTGTCCATAAGTCAACTATACAAAGATTACATAAAAATACCATATTTTTGATGAAAGAAAGAAATGTGTATGTGTATATAATTGAGCTTAAAAGTATTGATACACAAAATACACATCCTACACTAATAGACCATATAGATTGCATATGAAGCTCGATCAAGGATCTTGACTTGACTTGTATATGCTCCATTTACAATATAGCTCTTGAATCATTCAACCTGGGTTAATTAATCAAAACCAAACACTAGAAAACACGTTATAAATTGTTTGTTAAATCATCAAAACAAGATTAGAGAATTAGGCTCACCATATGAGTCCTAACATCTTCAAGATGGGCTTGCGTGATATAGATTGGATCTGACTTTCTGGGGATGAACTGATCAAGCATATGCTCAGAATCAAACATGATTGCTAGGAGAAGAAAGAAGGGCCCACAGTGGGTGCCAAACTGTTAATGTATGATATCAAACATTCAAATGAAAGGAGTGATTAACAGAGGTCCTCTAACCCCCCGAATATCTAGTTCTGGAGTAAGCTGTTCTTCTCTGCACAAGTAGAAAATCATAAGAGGGCGGGGTTGGGTTCCCCAACTATTCTTTCGACCATCAAGTCAGTGATTTACTTGAGTGGAGAAGTAAAATGAACCGCAATAGTTCTTAAGCACAGTGAGTAGTAGTAAAGAACTTACCTTATTCTTGAAAATAGTAATCCTATTTATAATGGTGGTATAGGGTAGAATGGTAACTTCGGTCAATATGGGATGACGGCCACATCAACCTCTGCTTTACAGGTATCAGCCGACGAGTGGAGAGATCACTTTGGTGTTTAATGTGAAGTGATTAGGGATGTACGGTATCAGTGTAGTCTGATGTGTCATAAAGACTATGGGGGGCAGAGGAATGATAGCGCCCATAATACATTTAATAACATTTATTGTGAGGTGATTGGTTGCCAGTACACAGGAGGTGCTCAAGGTTCGAGGCACTACGTCGCCTTTCTACTCATCCAGTGGTCGATAAATACCACCTTTCGAATCGCCCTCGCAAGGTGTCGATCGGCGAGTCGACCGAGTGGAGTGATTAAGTAGTCGACTTAACCAGCGGTCGATACGCAACGCCTTTCAGGTCGTCGACACGTGACGCCTTTCAGGTCATCGACACGTGACGCCTTTCGAGTTATCCCCGCAAGATGTCAGATTGTCGAGTCGACCGACTTGAGCATCTGATTATCTTAAAATACTGACTTGATTATGTATAATGGTAAAGCTTGTCTTCCATTGATTGGAAATTATTTTTCATCACTAAGACGGCTATAACTACTTTATAGGTGTATGTCGCTGAAGGGTTGAGTCATCCAAGCATTTAATGTGGGGATGACAGGATGTGGGTAGTGCTAACGAGGTCCGATGCATCATAAAGGCTTTCGGGACTGGAGCAATGATGATTCTGACATGCATTTAAGGTGATGGTGATTGATTGTCCGCGGAGGCTCGAGGGTGCACTACCTTCCTATTTGTCTCGCTAGATGATGCCAAACATTGCCTTTTTAGTAGGCCTCGCAAGTTGTCAGCCTAGAAGGGCCGAATGCCAATAAGGAGTGGAGTTGACTAGAGTGGTAGGCGGAATGAGGATGCTTCTTATCTCGATCCTATGGGTAGTGTTGGCCTTCTTGTTTTGATGATGTTTAATAAACAATTTACGACTAATGTTATCTGTCTAGTATTTATGATTTTATATTTATTGTAGACAAACAACAAGTTGGAGGATGGATGAAATTGCGCATTCACGATCATATCCAATGGAGATTGGCGGAATTGTGGAGTGAAGCTATGCAATTCAAGTTAAAGATTCAAGTTCAAGCTTCATCCGTAAGTTTACCAAGAAGAGCTTACTAAAGATCAAGATCTTAGCTTGGGTAATTTAGTTTAGGTTTTATATTATGTGTGTTAGTACTTTAAGCTCAATCATATATGAAACAATTGAATACAATTAAAAATACATTTCTTGTTTCATACTTACATGCATATATATGATTTTATCAATATCAATTTTATTTAGTTCAATGAAATCATATTTACTTTTGAAATGTTTGTAAAATATGCAATTTGTGAAAATATTATTTTCTTGGTTTATGGACTTAATAACAATCATATACATCTTTTATTAAGTCTATTTAATCATTTTGTAATGTTTCAAAACATGGTTAAGCTAAAATGTCAAAACTCATATGTTTACATTTTCATGTTTTGGCCTATTTTGTAAAATAATGATATTTTTCATTTGGAATGTCCTTTTTGAAAACCAATTATTGTAGCATGTTTATTATCATGTCTATAATTATTTCCCAAAGTTTTATATTTTTTGAAATTTATTTGATATTTTTAAACAGGGTTTTCAAAATCAAAAAACTGTTTCAAAGCTGAGTTTTTGTCATGTATCAGTTTGCGGTAGACCGCCACGGTCGACCGTCCCTGAGTCCAGAGACTCAGGAAGTTTTTTAGAGGCTCGTGGTCAACCGTGACGGTCGACCGAATGTTCTCGCGGTCGACCGCCACGGCCGACCTTTTCTGTGGCCAGAATTTGTCTCTAGAGTTGCTCACGGTCGACCGCGCGATTCTCATGGTCAACCGCCGAACTGCCAATCAGGTTCCAACGGCTTTTTTCCTTGGGCTTTTTAGTCTTTTCTGTTAGGTTTTTGGCTGAAGCTTTGGGAGACTATAAATACCCCCTTGATCTCATCTTTCATACTCTATCCAAGAAATGTTTTAATCAAGTTTTAATAAGGGTTTATGTTTTGTTTATGTTTGTTTAAGAAGCTTTTAAGCAATTGAGAGTTTGATTTTGTGAAAGCAATTTCACAAGAGTTTGAGGAGATCATCATTCTCGTTTGGGCTTATATCTACATTCCTCCACTCTTGTTTTAGAGAAGTTTTCTTAAACTCTTTATCTAGCTTGTTTATGCTTAATTTGTCATATCTATTTTGCTAGAATAAATTGAGTTTAGACTAGTTTTGATTTATCTCTTTGTTTACACACACAACCATTGAGCTTATTGTGTTTACATTCATAGTATAATTTGGGTTGTGGGATTGTGACATTGAGTGTGAACTTCATTGTGTTCTCATCCATATTAGAGAACAATCATTTGTTGTATTTGTGCGTATTGTGAGATTCACGTTGTATTACACTAGTACACCGAGAGGAGTGGTTGGTGAGAGACGTGGTCAAATCCAAGAGGAGTGGTGTCGGTTGATGAACCTAGGAAGAGGTCGCATCCGAGCACTTGAGGAGGAGGACACGGACTAAGCCAACACTTAGAAGGTGTAGAGTGTGATTGCAAGTGTGTAGTTGTAAAGTTTTCGGTTAGCTAGAAAACCAAGTGTGAGGTGTAAACGTTATTCGGGTAAGTGTAGAAAACTCAGTTGTGATAGTGGATTTCTCCCCGGGAGTGGGGAGCGGAGACGTAGGACGGAAGGTTCGAAGTCCGTGATCATATTACGTGTTTGCATTGTTTATATTGCCCTATCACAATTGTATCTTTAGTTTAGTTTATTTCACCATTGTGTTAGTTTATATATCCTTGCATATATTTCATCATATATGATACATCTCTTTGTTCATATTGCATATTCTTGCTCATATCATATTGTATATCTATCTTGCAAGAATAATTTTTGAATTAGTTTTAATTGGCATAAAATTAAATTAGATTAGCATAAGACCCTAATCACTCCCCCTCTAGGGTCTAACAGGTAGGTCGACAAGTACTACGTTTTTAGTCGGCTTCGCAAGTTGTCGTCGTATTAAGTCGACCACTGGAGTCGCTCAAGTCGTCCTTCTTTATATATTGTTGTTTAGGCACAGGGTGAGATACGTGTCGGCCATCCAATGGGATCAACACTTGAGGTATTTTTCATGCTATAACAAATATAATATATTAAAAATATGTTTAATAACATTCATTATCTAATCAATTTACATTTAGCCACATATAAATTTGAGGTGGGTCTCATTTCCTATTGCTTTTCTTAAAAAGGATTAACTAATAACGTGGAAACATATAAATTTGAGGTGGGTCTCATTTCCTATTGCTTTTCTTAAAAAGGATTAACTAATAACGTGGAAACTCTTTCCAGCATATGTGTCCCCTAAGTAAGATTTTCTGCCAAAAAAAGGGAGGAGGTGGATTAAGATTCTATCCACCACCAAAAAATAGTAATGAAGAGACCACTACCTATGGGTAGTACTTGTCGATCCTATGGGTAGGTCGACAAGTACTACGTTTTTAGTCGGCTTCGCAAGTTGTTGCCGTATTAAGTCGACCACTGGAGTCGCTCAAGTCGTCCTTCTTTAAATATTGTTGTTTAGACACATGGTGAGATACGTGTCGGCCATCCAATGGGATCAACACCTGAGGCATTTTTCATGCTATAACAAATATAATATATTAAAATATGTTTAATAACATTCATTATCTAATCAATTTACATTTAGCCACATATAAATTTGAGGTGGGTCTCATTTCCTATTGCTTTTCTTAAAAAGGATTAACTAATAACGTGGAAGCTCTAACTCACGCTCTTTCCAACATATGGGTCCTCTAATCAAGTATTTTTCTGTGAAAAAAAGAGAGGAGGGGGATTCAGATTCTCTCTACCACCAAAAAAAATAGTAATGAAGAGGTCACTACCTCGTTGATAGTCGAGGATCTATGTAATGAGTGTTTGTTATTTGTATTTTAATGTAAATTAGGAATTAGTAGAATTCGTGAGTGTTAAATTTAGAATAAACCATGATCACTCATTAGACAAATCAACAATAGTTAAAAAAATAGTTGTCTCCCCACTATTTTTTTTATAATGGAGAGGATCTAGATCTAAAAAAAATTGCAAAGCTGTCTTTTTGTGTGGATTCGGATCCTCTCCATAAACAAAAAGTCAACAGAAAGACCACTACATTGGTACTAGCCCTTGATTTATTTAGTGTATGGTTATGATTTATGTTTGAGTGCAAACTTGAAATGAGGGAGATATAACGAATACTAAATTTAGAATGAATCATAATTATCTACTAAGGCAAATCAATGATTGTTAATTAAATATTGGTCTCTCTCTCTTTCCCCCTCTTCTTGCAGGGACTCCAGACGATCCAACTTGTATCTAATCGCACTTGATAATAAGAATTCACGTCATTCTCAGTTAACAACTCCCCGAAACCATCATAATCCAACTAAAAACGAAGCCAATCACAATTATAAAAAAAAAACTAATTAATAATTACAACTTTTTTAATCAAAAGCTGACCCCAGCTCAAAGAATTTCAACAAATCAAAACCCAGCCGCCCCTCAAGCAGACGGACTCGCCAAGCAACCAGACATCGATGGCGAAGCCAAACCGGGTTCAAACCGATCCAAACCCAACATCTTCGCCTGACTCACATACAATCTCTTCACGTTGGGCCGCTGCTGGTCCAACAACCGAACCAAGCTCCGCTTCGCGTCGGATCTAAACGGGCAATCCGAACCCATGAACCCGTCAACCAAATGCAAGTACGACTCCAAATCATGAACAGGGCCAAGCGTGGGTCCAGCGAGTCGGGTCTAAGATAAGGCGACGATTTGCTATCCATTCAGCTTCGTCCCCCACGTGGCACGTACCACGGTTTACCCATGGCACACGTGCGAGCGAGGTAAGCTCCAGCGTTGGCGAGACCGCTGACCGACTCTAGATGCGTTCTAGTACGCAAACATCATATGCAAATAAGAGTTGATATTTATTGGAAGGATCCGAATGTTGACGCCCTTAACAATGCAAACCAGATGAAACCAAACTACGTGAAAGATAAACGGATATAAAAATTAAAGCAGAGGCAAGGACATTGTGACACGGACTTCCCCGCGTCCCATATTTGGGCAACATCTTATAGTGAACCTATTTGTTTTTTGTAGGCTACTTTGGGGACCGGTCAGCGAAGGCCTTGGTGCACGCGAGGCCGCCGAAGGCGAAAGACGCCACGGGCGGGCGCGCGAGGAGGCAAACAGTTGCTGAGCTCGTCCGGCCGAACGAAGAGGGCTGAGGCCCCCGGAGCCGCTCAGGTCGGTGTGGATGCCTGTTACGTCTTCTCTCTCCGTCGATTTCGAAAACTAGATCTAGAATCTCTCCCTTGGCGTTATTGTAAGGTCTTCATGATGCGGAGGTCGGGAGCGGACCTCGGGCCATATATATATATCAGAGCGGTTAGATCCCAGATCATGCTTCCAGAAAGCTTTTTCTGAATCGGTAGTCTAGCCCACCGTGTCTTGTACAGCGCTTAGTAGACATCATCTGCCAGACTTTGCGGCGTAGGTTATAGAACGGCAGAGGGATATAAAAAAATGTTCTAAGAACAGCAGTTTTTCCCCAGGTTTCATAAGATATTAGACGAGGTGAGAAATCGTCAGGAACTTTTCTTGTAGGCCGCCGAATAAAATTCTCGGCCATTCCAATGCGAAGTGGAAGTGGGCGCCGTCTCGGGAAATACACCCGTCTCTTCGGCCCATTCGGTTAATTTCTTGGCGGGTTGTCGCAGAACTGGCCTAACGTACCGCGATCGCAGCTGGACCGCTGAGTCTCCAGGGCGCGGCGGCATCGAGCGCCATCGTATCGGAGAACTTCAGTAGCGGACGAAGTATGCAGTACAAGGGGATTTGAGGAGCGAACGGCATAACGGAGCGGTCGGGGAGGAATGACGTGCGGATACAGTGGAGGGTTGGCTGGTGCGGGGATCTGAGTGGACGGCGTGGTAGGCGGCGCTGGACGAGCTCTCGTAGCGGACGAGCTCGGCGCCGTAGGTTCTGCGTCGAGCGGTCGAGGAGCCGCGCCAGTTCTTTGGATGACCGTGGAAGTTCCGCAGCCCGCGCGAGGGCGATGGGAGTTCTTCGGGGAAAAACGGGCGACGGACGTCGAGGAGCGCTGCAGGGCTCGTCAGGCCTGCGGGGCGACCATGCGTGCGGTGGCGGCGTGCCGCATCGCGACGCGAATGCGTTGAATAAGTTAAGCGAGTTGAAACAGCCCGTGTTCTGCGGCGCCGCTGCTTTGTTGATATGATAGCTGTGTTGTCTACGGTGATTGGGCATAATACAGCGAGCGGGCGAGCGTTGAGATCGTTGTAAGGCGCCTGGCGAAGAAGACAGTTCTAGCGGCGACTGTTGTCTCACGAGAGAGGCGGTACGAGTTAGAGAGAGGTCGGTTACGGCGAGGAAGGAGTAGTCGCTAGGAAATGAGGACTACGGACGGTGGGCGGCGGGTTGAGGCGGGACTCTGCGGGGCGGCGGTGAGGACGGTCCCAGCGGCAGAGGGGGAAACGAGTAGGGTTATGACGGTAGATTAGCATTGACGATGAGAGCGAGGAGCTGCAACGGATACTCACTAAGCAAGATCTGATTATAGAATGTATTGAATAATAATTTGATGCAGCTCGAATTGGGATTGTCGTTAGTTGTTCGATGAGGTTGGACCCGGAATAGGCGAGGGTATATATAATGGAGGGAGGGGTTGTGAGGCACGTGAGATTGGTGAACAAGTAAGGTAAAACACGGTTTGGGAGAATGAAATTTGAATTCTAATTAGTGGTGGATTACTTATTTTGTTTGCTAGTGTAGGTGCTTTTAAATGATTTTTATGAATATGGTTAGTAGCGTAATTGTTGGATAGTTGTATTTGTGGTTTTTATTATGACACATCATAATCTTTTCTAGCTAATATTATGCTCTACCCATGTTAGTTGGTAGTGGAGAATCATATCATTAATGCATGAGGTTTACTCAATTATTTATTTATGGAAAGATATTTTGACAATAAAACGGAAGATTGTTTTCAATCTTAAGTAGTCTAGTGTTTATGTCAGGAAATTGATGTGAGGTTTAGGGAAGTTAAACTTGATTTTGGGATCCCTTAATCGTCTTTGTTGGTTGACTTTCCTGTTGAGGATCTTGTAATTTCCTACACGGGTAACTGAGGTTAGAGGTCCTGGAGGTTGTTTCCTCCAGCATTGCCCTCCAATGCTCAAGTCAATGGCTAGTTTGTTACTATAAAGAAAAAAACATAATGTAGTCTTGTTGACTTGTTCCATGTAAATTTGCTTACCTTAGCGTTGGAATTTGTCACTATTTATAGAGGGTTTATAAGGACACGTTCGTAAGTTTGGTTGGGATTGTGTAGTGATGATTCAGACCATGCTTTACATGTGTCGATAGCCGTTTGGATGAGTCACCTTCGCAATCAGTGAGGGGACTGCTGGAGTAATGACATGTCCGAGGAGCTTTGAAGGTTTTACCTCGAGCGATCATAATTGCTCTGACACGGCCTAAATATTGATAGCGACTGAGTGGTAAAATACAGACGCCGATTGTTCATGCATTAAATGTGATACGACTTTTAATGATGCTTAGCGGGTCATTCCACTCTTTGAGATGCACTATGTCAGATCCGAGTAGAAAGCAACTTCTATCTCGGAGTCAGACATCCAGCAGACCCCGGGTCGGAAGCGCCTTTCGTCTTAGATTAGATCGTGAGACAGGTCGACCGGCTCATCAACTGGATCGTGCTTGTACATGTTACAAGAGTCGTCCAGTCAATTACTGCACATGGTCATTTCTCAAGGCTCCATTAAACTTGGTGATTTCCAGGGTATAACATTTGCCCTTTTTCACTTGGACTCGGGAAGCCGAGTTTGAGAGAAAATAAGCCGCCTCATGCTTAGTGGATCTGGACCATCCTTACCATAAGACAACTGTGATTTGACTTTCTAAAGTCAACGAAGATCATTTGGCCATTTTGATGGAGTAGCGCCTCATTTGATAGGACATCGCTTTGGTTTTCGAAAATCGTCAATCATTTTCTCATAAAACCGTGCAAACCATCAGTTTTGCATCATGTGTCATCTCCTTTCGCGTATTTATGTTTCTCTCTTTTCTCCTTCCTTCTGCTTCACAAAAAGCCCTAGGAATTCTTCTTCTCTATCGGTGCGAGTCAACCTTTCCTCTTCTAAAAAACTTTGTTGTACTCCATCCATTTTTCGACTGATCCGATGGCTTCTAGTGCTCACCACACTATGATTCGTAATGTGTCCATAATTTCTTTATCATGCTAGTAGAAGTCGGAGGTGCTCATGGGCTGCCTAGAGAAGTATGCCTAGAATTATGATATCCCAGTGCCCTCACGTTGTCAGCTCCGTCAAGGGATTAATCTATCTACCACCGCAACAATGGTTTGGTGCCACAATATTGTCATCATCTTGACTATGGCCTTCGCCTATCATTGAACCTATTTCTTCACAAAGTTTTAGGGCTTTGGAGGTTGCATCAGCGCAGCTGGCACCAAACTTTATTGCTTTTTTGGTGGCCTTCCTTATCATTCACCACCCCGTAAATGCCAAGCCGACGTTGGGCATGCTACGCCACCTGTTATGTGTTAAAGCTGACAAGAGAGAGGGTCGATAATTACTAGCTAGTGTCTAATGTTCTTGAGACAAACAAGGGTTGGAAGGAGCAGTTATTATTCGTCTTTGTCGCTGATTCTATCTTGACTTACTGTACATGGTCAAATATCAAGAAGGAGGTTCTGAGGATGAAGAAGCTCTCAGATGCTGAGTTGTAAAGCTTAGAGAGGATCCCGGTATATAAGGGGTCTCAGCGTTGGTAGAACTTGTTTGATAACGCCATCCTTCAAGCCACAAGTATATACTTTGTCCCAACTACTGAGCTAGATTTGGCTTAGGCAACGGTTTTGCTAGTTGATGAGAAGCCTGTAGAGGGTTCCTAGCCTGGTTCTCCTGCTGTTCCTTGGAAGTGACGTCGTGCAGATCTAGAGGCTATTGAGCTTTAGACCTTGCACCAACAGTCTACCGTTGTGATCGCAGCCAAACTTGGTATGAGCAAATCTCCTGCTTAGGCCAAAGGATCTAAGAGAAAGAGGAAGAATATAGTTTCCAAGAGTCATCGTTGGGCTAAGAGAAGCAACGAGATCTCTTCATTCTTAGAGTTGAGTTAGCTGAGGCTACAACTGGACAGGTCGAGGCTGCACTAGGGTAAACCAGTGGGGTTTTGACCCCTAACAACTTTCTAGACTCCACTTGATTTTATTGAAGTGCTACAGCTGGTTCCTGAACAGGAGGTTGGAGGGGAAGAATTTCCTATTAGGGAGGCAATAGGAGGCAAGGCTCCGACTGAGGCGAGAACTAAAGGAGTACCCGTTGAGATAGATAAGGGGCTCAGGTCATCCAAAAGACCTAAAAAAGGGCTGGTTGCTGAGGAGCCGATCGTCGAGGCACATGAGCCAATGGCCATGAGGCCTTTGGGCCTTTCGACTATCATGTATAAGGGACAGTATGAGTGGCCCTTCCCCCTATAGTATTAACGATCCGCCTTGCGTGCTCACTTAGGAAGGGATTTGTGCCATCTTAATGAGGCCGATGTCTTGCCCTCACTATGAAGGGGAGTTGACAGAGGAGTGTCCTTTCATCCCTGAGCACTAAATGGATGCTAAGGGATCTTTCTTAGAGTTTTAGGCCGACCAGGTCAAAACTATTAAGCAGTTCCTTGTAGACGATGATGAATTGCTGTGTAAGACTCCCGACGTCGATCTCCACTATGCTCTTAGGAGCTACCTCACCTAAGGGACTTTCTTGGTGTTCGAGTCATTTCAATGGCTCAAAATATATCTGGAGCTCTTCTTCAAGCTTTGGGCCTATCTAGAGGCGCAAAAGAAAGCTCGAGAGATGACCGAACTGGCGGCTACCACTAAAGGTCTAAAGGCAACAAGTTTGATGAACTCAAGGGGAGCTGGGCCAAGATGGAGCATCAACTGGCTTGCAAGGATGAGGATCTCAAGTTGGCTATGGCTAATGCTTAGCATCGTGAGGCTCAGCTTGCACAGACATAAAGGAGATAAGGGGCCTCAAAGAGGATCTCAACCATACCCGCCATGATATTGGGACTCGCCAAGGAGAAGATAGTATGTCTTGAATCAAAAGTCTGGAATGAGAAAAGGAAGAAAGAATATTCTTTCGAGAGGGCTCATGCTATTCGGCTTGACTAGAAAGAGGTACATGATAGGTTAAAAAATAGGTAGCTCTTCAGGAGACTATGTGATAGAAGACTGCCCAAGAGGCTCATGAGGCTGAGCTGCAACGCAACTCACTCCATGCCTGAATCTAAGAGCTTGAGACTCGGATGACTTGTTTGAAATCAAGCACCTTCGAGATAGAGATAATGGAGAAATATCATGGCAGTTATTTGGACCAAGTCAAAGTGGCCCTCACCTGTAAGGAGATGTTTGATTATTTGAAGGCTCAACTCCCTTGTGAAATCTTACTAAAGGAGGATAGATTCAAGTATCCTTCCTGAATGATCAACTTCCTCACCGTTCATGAGACACTTGAGGTGCAAGATGGGATAGGGATAGTGGAGGAAGATGAGGAGGTTGTCGGTGAAGATGCTGGAGAAGGCTCTAATGACAACGACGGCTCGTCCTCCTCATTGGGAGAGCTAGACTCCCCTTCTTCTGATGCTTTCGAGTTGGGTTCACCTCTAAATATCACTTTAGATTCTACTTCTTGAGGAGATTTTATCTTTTTTTTTGCTTTTTTATCAGGTCTTTATTGTTGGGTCATTTTGTTTTGATGATGATTTATAAACAATTTACATCTAATGTTGTTTGTCTAGTGTTTGTGTTTTGTATCTATTTTAGGCAAACAATATGTTGGAGGTTGGATGAAATAGCGCTTCAATGATCATATCCAATGGAGGTTGGCGGAATAGTAGAGAGAAGCCTTACAATTCAAGTTGAAGATCTAAGTTCAAGCTTCATCCGTAAGTTTACCAAGAAGAGCTTCGTTGAAGATCACAAGCTTTATATACATGTTTCATATTTATCATTTTGTCAAATGCATATTATGCAAAACTTTATTTTTGCATAATATTGAGTTTTTGGTTTAAAGACTTAACAACAATAGTTTATATCTTTCATTAAGTCTATAAAATCAGTTTATAAAGTTTTAAAACATTGCTTAAGTCAAAATGTCCAAACATGTATGTTTAGTTTCATGTTTTTGGACATATTTGAAAAATGATGATATTTTACAAATGGAATATGCTTTTTGAAAACTAGTTTTTGTAACATGTGTATTATCATGTTCACAATCATTTCGCAAAATTTCATAATTTTCTGAATTTATTTGCTATTTTTAAAGGCAGTTTGAAAATCAGATTTCTGTTTCAAAACATACTAATAACCTGTTATCAGTCGACTGGTCAGTCGACTGATAACATCAGTCGACTGATGTGTCGACTGAAGAAATCGCCTGGAATAATAAAAAGTTTCTGTTTTGTTTTGGTCAACTGACCAGTCGACTGATGAGATCATCAGTCGATCGATCAAGTCATCAGTCGATCGACGAGCTGGATGCTGACTCTAACGGTCAGCTCATCAGTCGACTAATCAATTGACCGATGGCCCAAGGCTAGTTTTTTCTAGCCTTTCTATTTTTGTCTTTTTGCTGGGTTTTGTTGGTTTCTTCTTGGCTTTAGGGTTTCCTATAATACCCCGACATTCCTCAGTTCATGAAATAAGAAGAGAAAAGTTTTAAACAAGTTTAAGGGTATTTAAGTTTGGTTTAAGTTTGTTTTAAAAGAGTTTGTTTGTGAAGGGATTTTCACAAGAGGAAGAAGAGATCATCCTTTGGTGTTTGAGCTTCAACTCATCTCTCTTTCTTGATCTATAGAGAAGTTTTTCTAAACTCTATTTCTAGTTATTTATTATTTTGTTCATAATTTCCATAAGCTAGAATTTTATTTGAGTTTAGTTTGTTTTGATTATACTCTTTGTTCACACACAACCTATTGAGCTTATTGTATTTCATACATAGTATAATTTGGGTTGTGGATAGTGTGACTTAGAGAGTGATCCTACATTGTGTTCTCATCCATTATAAAGGACAAATTTATTTGTATTGTGAGCCTAATTGTGTTGTTCACTTTGTATTACACTAGTACACCAAGAGGAGTATGTGATGAGAGATGAGGTCGTCCCAAGAGGAGTGGGTAGGTGGTAATGCCTAGAGAGAGGTTGTAATTCCTAACACTTGAGGGAGACATGGGCTAGAGACCAATACTTGAAGTGGTAGTTAGTGTGTTTACATTGTAAGTGATTGTAAAGTTTTTGGTGAGCTAGAAAACCGAGTGTGAGGTATAAACGTTATTCGGGTGAGCGTAGAAAACCCGGTTGTGATAATAGAGATCTCCTCGAGGTGAGGAGCGGAGACGTAGATCGTGAGGACCGAACTCTGTGATCATATCATTTGTTTGCGTTTGTCATTAGCGTTCCTTTATATTATTGCTTATCATTTATATCATCTTTATCAATTGCTTGTTGTTTATATTGCCCTATCACTTTAGTAGTTTGTTTACCCTTGTGTTACTTGTATATCCTTGCACATATATCTTATTGCATATCATATTTGCTAGGATAACTTGTTGATAAGTTTTAATTGGCATAAATCGGATTAGATTAGCAAAAACTCTATTCACACATCCTCTAGGGTTCTTTCCTAGTGGCATTAGGGTGCTTTCATTCATAGAAAAACTCATGTAATATTTTTGCAAATGAATGAAAAGACTTAATTTTATCAACCTATTCTTTTGCACTTATTTATCTATGCTTTGTTTTTTTAAATGTTTTTAGACGAGTCAGTGAGAACTGAGACGTGAGTACTCTTGTTCTCTGGATACATTAGTGAAGACCTAGTGATGCCTTGGTGTTGTACACCTAAGTTTTGTTGGAGACTTATGAGGGGTTGGCGAGTGCCGAGCCACAATAGCTTTTGTTTGTGCTTCGGATTTGCTTTTGAAAATCAATGCCAGAGGCTTTTGAATACCCGACAAGTCGATGAAGACCAAGTTATAAGTGCTCCCATCATGCTTTGGGTTTACACTTGAAAACCAATACTGAAGGCTTGCGCCTGACTAGTCGATGAAGACTGAGTCATAAGGGCTCGACTTTGTATCTTAGGTTTACATTTGAAAATCAATACCAAGGGCATATGAGTGCCTGACAAATCGATGAAGATTGAGCCATGAAGACTCTACGTCGTGCCTTGGGTTTACACGTAAAAGTCGATACCAAGCTCTTAGTTCATGCCTTAGGTTTACTCTAAAAGGAGACTAACGGCTTTGGTACGTGCCTTGGTTTTACTCTAAATAGGCACCAATGATTAAAATGCCTTAGCTAAGTCGATGAAGATCGAGTTGTAGGGACTATGCATTGTGCCTTGGTTTTACTCATGAGAATGATACCAAAATTTTAGTTCGTGCCTTCGGTTTACTCTAAAAAGAGACCAAGAGCTTTGGTACATGCCTTGGGTTTACTCTGAAAAGACACCAAGTGCTTAAAAAGACTTGGCTGAGTTAATAAAGATCGAGTTGCAAGAACTCCACGTTCTGCCTTGTGTAGGCGTCAAAAAATGCTGAAAGATATCCAAATACATCTCAAGAGGAAATCATCCAAAAAGGCAGAAGAACACAAGTTTGGGATGTCTCGCGTACGAGACAGTCTTTACTGTCTCGCCATGCGAGACAGCATTCTCTGTCTCGCAGGCGAGACAGTCTTTACTGTCTCGCCAGGCGAGACAGCATTCTCTGTCTCGCCCGCGAGACAGCATTCTCTGTCTCGCCCATGAGACAGTTTTCAAAGAAGTTATAAACCACTTTATAACCGCCGACACGTGGCCACCAACTGTTCAAGAACGTGGGGAACGTCGTGGGCGAGAATCACGTTGATAACTGCCAGAATAACGGAGTTTAAAACGTGGGAGAGCGGTTACAATGAGAAACTGCATTTTCCGAGACAATATTTACTGTCTCGCTGGGCGAGACAGCAAATTTACTGTCTCGCTGGGCGAGACAGCAAACACTGTCTCGGCCAGCGAGACAGCAAACACTGTCTCGCCCGCCGAGACAGCAAATGCTGTCTCGCGAGCACTGTTCATCCAGAGGGTTATAAATACCCCCCGAAGGCCATTTTCACAGAGGGGGAGAGCAGAGATCCAAGGCTGATCATTTTTGAGCACTTCAAAGCAATCCAGAGCAGAGAGAGAGCAGAGGTGCTGATCTTACGGCCAATCCTTGATAATCAGGCTTTGACTTGATTTCAAGAAGAACGACTATCTTACATCGATAAGATATCGTTTCAATTTCTCACTTCGATAAACGAAGTCAGAATCATAAACCTCTCACGGTTCAATCAGAATCTGTGACTTGGTGATCCACGAGTCAAAGCGCTCCCGGCACAGGCAAAGATCCCACGAAAGCAGTGATCCAAACAACGATCCTGCGTTTATTTTCTCAAGAGTTGTAATTTTCTTTTTGTTGTGTAAAAGAGTCTTATAAAAAGGCTGTTTTCTTTGAATTTATTGTAATCGACCGAAGATATAATGAATTCGACAACAAATTCGACTTTTGGCGAAAACACCTTGATTTTACTCATGAGAACAATACTAAGATCTTGGTTTGTGCCTTAGGTTTACTCTGAAAAGAGACCAAGGGCTTTGGAACATGCCTTAGTTTTACTCTAAAAGGACACCAAGGGCTTAGAAGGCATTAGCGGAGTCGATTAAGATTGAGTTGTAAGGAGTTCACATCGTGCCTTAGTTTTACTCATGAGAACGATATCAAGGTCCTTATTCGTGCCTTAGGTTTACTCTGAAAAGAGACGAATGGCTTTGGTATGTACCTTGGTTTTACTCTGAAGAGACACAAATAACTTAGGAGGCAATGACGTCTTGGTGACGACTGAGTTCGTAAGAGCTACTTACAGATTAGTGAAAAGCAAAGCATTTTTTTACTTTTGAAGGGGTCTTTTATTTACATTTGTTGGGAGTATTCTCCCAAAATACTTTACAATTTATGAACATCTAAGATCTTCTTAGCTTTGCGTCCTATATATTTCCAGGTGGCATTTCTTCATGTTATCAGCGAGCTCACAACGATGAGGGCTTGGCTATCCTAGTGTTAGGTAGAGCGTTGATGATCAATGATCTGTGATTGATGCGCTTATTCTTTAATGGTGGCATCACTTTGTTCCATCGACTTTAAATCTTAGGCTCCATAGTCGCAGAGCGGACATGAAAACTTTTACTGGGATGACCACTTCCACTCCGTTTCTTATCCTAGATGGGGTCTCTCCCACGGAGGTTTTGTGGGCCGTTCTGCAAGTTCTCACAAATCAGTGAAAAGAGACTCATGCAGTTTGCTCGTACCTGTTTGTGAGTGTTGCAAGCCATAGTTGAAGAGATCGAGCAATATTTTTGCTTGCTTTATCAAACTAGGTTTGAGTGACGTAGTTCGAGTTGATCGTTTCTCCATGATTTGGAAGTAAAGATTAACCATTAGCTCAAAAGGTGAAGAACATGACCCACGGTGGGTGCCAAACTGTTTATATCAGAAAATTGATATGTAGTTTAGGAAAGTTAAACTTGATTTTGGATCCATTAATTACCTTTGATGGTTGATTCTCCTGTTGAGGATCTTGAGCTGTAATTTTCTACACAAGTAACAGAGGTTTGAAGCCCCAGAGGTTGTTTCCTCTGGCGTGCCCTTCGAAGCTCAAGTTAGTGACTAGTCTATTAATCTAAAGAGAAAAGTAGAATGTAGTCTTATTGAAGTTTTGTGTGTAAAATTGCATACTTATGGTGAAAGTTGTCATTGTTTAAAGAGGGTTTATGAGGGAACATTGGTAATTTTGGGGCCAGATTTGTAATAATGATGATTCGGACCATGCTTTACACTTGTCTGTAGTTAGTTGGAGGAGTCGGACATCCAACAGACCCAACATCAGAAGCGCCTTTCATCTCGAATTTGAATCGTAAGACAAGTCAGCTAGCTAATCATTTAGGCCGTGCTTGCAGATGCTATGGGAGTTGGCCACTCAATTACCACATGTGGTCATTTCTTGAGGTTCCATTAGACTTGATGATTTCTAGGGCATAACATTTAGTAATATTATGCATGATTTATTTTTAAATAGAGGTAATGTTATTGTACTTTAAACATTAGTAACTTTTCATCCAATTTAGAAAAACTGTAATCCTCAACTAAGTTTGGATGATTCTTGAAGTGCTCCCCTTATTGTCTAATTACAATTAAGAGGATTTGATCCAGAATATTACTATAATTGTTAACGGGGACACTAGATATGCCACCAACCAACTCTGCTCTTAACATTAAAGTAACCCTCATAATTTTTTTATTTGTTCGTAGCTCATTTAGTAAGCTGAGCTATCATTTTGTACCTATTTTTGCAAAGTTTTGTTCAAATTTAAGTTATCATATTTTTTTTTGAGAAAAAACAAGGGATATACCCTGTCATTTATATTAAACAATAAGATATTTACAAAAAAAGGATACGAAATGTATCCATGAATTGGAAGATAGAAAAAGTAATTTTTCAAGACTAGTGATATATGACTTTCTTCTTTCAAACATCCATGAAGGTGAAGAGAGGGTATTGCCGTCATTCACTATTGACATAGATATAGGAAAGAACCAAACCTAGCCATATATATAGTAAAGAGAAACTAAACTTTCTATAACCCAATCCTAATAAACAAAAATTTAAAGTCCATAAAGTATTTTTTATACATATAACCAAAAAAATCTCATCCACATCACTTGCAGAGAATCAAATGCTTCTTTGTATTGGTTCTTTCTCCAGCTTAACTCTAATCTTTTGTGCTGTCGATCCACTTCCAGTGCCTGCCCAAACATATAGACCAGATATTGCCAAGTTAATAATAGACTTAAAAGAGAAATGTGATTGATCAAAAATGTATTTGTTTCTCGATGTCCATAAGTTCTAACAAACAGAGGCAAAAATGTTTCACCAAAGAAGCCCTTTTATCTCATGCAGACCTTCAAGACAAAGCAATAATTCATCCAAAGTATTTGGCCAAGTGAAAGGTAAGTAGTAGCTCATGAAATGTTGCCAAACTCGCATAGTTATAGGACATGAAAAGAACAAATGCTCTCTGGACTCGGGCTCTATCCCACAAAAAGAACAAGTAATATCCCTATTCCAGCCTTTTAATTGTAGAACCTCTTTTATATTCAGTTTGTTTTTTGCAAGAAGCCAAAGAAAGATACAAACTTTAGAGGGGACAACTGGATTCCAGATAACTTTGTATGAAGGATTTGTAACACCTCTCCAATTAAGAAAATTGTAAAAATACTTGACTAAGAATAGTCTATTAGAAGTGAGAGTCCATTGGGGTTGATTAGAGTTATATAAAATATGGAAGTCCCTGATAAGATTCAAAAGAGCAATTGTTTCTGCTTGTGCACCAGGAGGAATACTTTTTCTCATCAACAAATACCAATGTCACTCATTATCATAATAATTTCCTTGGCTTTTGATAGAAATATTAGTGGCAAGTGCTAACTTATAAGATTCAGGAAAAACACTTGCTAAACTGTTGAAACCAGTCCACTTATCTTCCCAAAATCTGACATTTTCTCCAGAGCCAATTAGCCATTTTATGTTATGTAAGAAAACATCCTTTTGAGATAATACAGTATTCTAGAATGATGAATTAGATGCATTGAATTGTCTGGATTGAAGGTTTGTACCTTCATGCACATACAGATTGTGAATAAAGTTGTCTATTGATGAATTCCTGTCTAAGCACCTCCATAACCATTTAGATAGTAAGGAAGTATTGAACAAAGTAATGTCTTTGACACCCAGTCCACCCTCTTCTTTACTTAAGCAGACTTTTTTCCAATTAACTAAACATTTGAAAGTATTTGTATCTACTTTTCCTGTCCATAGGAAGTTTTTCCTGACTTTGTCTATTTCTTTGATAAGCCATTTAGGTAGCTTATAAAAAGACATGTAATATAAAGGAACAGATGTTAGAACTAAATTTAGAAGAATCAATCTTCCTCCATAAGATAGGGTATTTTTTTCAAGATGCCAGCTTTCTGTAAAGATTATCCAACAAAGATTGCCAGTCTGATTTGGAGAGTTTGCCATATTTAAGAGGTAAACCAAGATACTAGATAAGTAGATGTTCAACTTTACAATCCAGAGAAGATGGTAGAGTTTGGGCTTTGTGATGAATATTTCCAAAGTATATAAGAGATGATTTTGAGTAATTGATACTCAAACCAAATATGTCTTCAAAAATATAAAGAATAGTTTTAAGAATGGAGATATTCTTTGAAGAGCTTTTAACAAAAAGTAATGTATCATCAGCAAATTAAAGTATCCTTAACTGATTAAGAGGGTCCCTAAGCACAAGAGATGATAAAGATCCCTCCTCAACATTATTCATAATCATTTTATTCAAAACATCTACAGTAATGTTGAACAACATTGGAGATAGAGGATCACCTTGCTTGAGGCCTCGTTTACAAGAGAAGAACTTAGTTGGTGAACCATTTACAAGGACTGCACAATTAGAAGATGAGATAATATGAAAAATCCATGAACACTATCTATTACCAAAGCCCCTAGCTTTCAACAGCTCAATGAGAAAAAACCAATCTATAGAATCAAAGGCTTTAGCAAAATTAATCTTGAACATAGCAACTTCCTTCTTTCTTTTTGAACAGGCATGAATCATTTCATTTGCTTGAAGAATAGAATCAAGTATAGATTTTCCCGCTTGGAAAGATGATTGGGTAGATGAAACTAAGGATGACATGTGATGAGATAGCCTATTTGCCAAAAATTTTGAAATTTTTTTAAAAAGGCAATTAATAAGGCTAATTGGTGTGAAGTCTTTCACCATAGTGCATTCCTTGATTTTAAGGACTAAAGTGATAAAAACTTTGTTGACTCTTTAAAGACGAGATGGGTTTTCATGAAAAAAATGTATTAAAGCAATAAGATCCTCTTTAATCATTTCCCAAAAAGTTTGATAGAAAGCCATAGAATAACCTCCTGGTCCTGGAGCTTTATTTGCATTCACTCCAAAAACTGCACTTTTTATTTCGGCCTTAGTGAATTGCTCTTCTAATGATAACAGATTATTCTCTTGCTCAGGATATAAAGTAGACCAATCAATCTGTTATTGTTTGCTATTACTCTTTCCAAATAAATCATAATAATATTGATAAAATGCTTTTGAAACATCATCATCTCCTATAAGATCTCTACCCTTGTAATTAATAGTTGCTATGAAATTTGCTTTCCTATGATATGAAGCTGCTTATGGAAAAAAGATGTGTTGGCATCACCTTCTTTTAACCATTGTACACGAGACCTTTGATGCCAGTATGTCTCTTCTTCTTTGGTGATATATGTGTACGACTTCTGCAGATTTTGTTTTTCCTTAAATTCCAAATCTGAGAGAGGTCTTTGCTCCTCCAGTAAATCAAAAGTATTGATTTTTGATAAAAATTCTGCCTTCCTAGTAGATATACATCCAAGAATATTTTTTCCCACCATTTTAGCCTTCTCTTAATTAAGAAGTTTTAATTTCAAAATGAAGATGTCAGCTGGGTTTCCCTGACCTTTGAAAGAATGCCAGCATGTAGAAACAAATGGAATGAACTCTGTATTATGTAGCCAACATCTCTCAAAACAAAAGATAGGAGCTAAACTCTTCAAACCTCCACTATCAAGAATAATAGGGAAATAGTCTAAGCCAAATGAAAAAGGAGAGAATTGTATGCATGAAGGAAATTTATTTTCACATTCAGAATTGAGTAGGAATCTATCTAGCCTTACCATAGAGGGATTTTGCCTTTTATTTGACCATGTAAAAGTTCTACCAGATAAAGGTAGGTCAATAAGAGATGTAGAAGAAATGAAGTCCCTAAAAAAATTAATATCCCTAAGAGAGCCATTACGACCATTTCGTTCATCAGAGGATAAGGTGACATTGAAATCTCTGCAGAGAATCCAAGGTCCAGGAAGAATGTTGTGAATATGATCTAACTCCCACCAACAAACCGCTCTATCTTCCCTATCTGTAGGTGCATAAACTGATGTAAAAATGAAGGACCAATTAGATGGCTTGTGATGGAGATGGACAAAAACAGAGAAGATTCCCACATAAGATTGCACTAAAGAAAATGCATCAGACCATCCCATAAGAACTCCTCCTCTTGATTCTGTAGAGTTAAGGTGACACTACTCAGAGAGCCTTCTACCACCTATAAGCTGAAGTTTTCTTGGTGTAGGATCAGAAAGCTTACTATCTTGAAGACTAGCAACATCAATCAAGTGACTAGACAAATAATTCCTAACCAAACGTCTTTTAATAGGGTCATTAAGACCACGAACATTCCATGAAGTAAACTTCATTAGATAAAAAATCAGAAGACCCTACCAGCAAACTAGGCAAGAGCAAGCAACCAATCATTTAGCCTCTCTATTCCTCTCCACTTCTTTGGATTTAATCATATTCAAGGATTGCTCCAAGAGAGTAACTCCACAATTATCAGCAATAAGATGAATAGTTTTTTTATGTAAAGAATTAATGGGCAGAGCAGTAGATGGAGATGTAGTAGATGAAGATGATGTACCTTTTTTCGACAAGGTGGCCATCTTTTTAGAAGAAGAAGCAAGCTTGAGGAAGCTTTTATTTTTCCCGCTGGGGTAAGTCTTCTGAATTGAAGGAGAGGATGTTGAAGATGTTGATCGCTTAGAAAAACCAGGTGGGACAGAGCTAGAAAAATGAACAGAAGGTGTTGCTGCTGGTTTTGGCGGGAAGGAAGTAGCCGAAGAGTTTGAATTAGTTGAATCAGATTTCCCGCCAACGTAGTTTTGCCAAGTAGATTTTTCAATAAAGATGGTTCACCCCTTCCATGTTTGTTTAACCAATTCAAGAGGAAAATCATTCAGAGAATCAGGGATTGATTCAGAATTGCCATGCAAGGGATCCTCCTGAATTATTGCCTTAGGATCCTCCGGAGCTGAAGCCTTAAGTTATAATATTTGATCTTTGTTCTTTTTCTTATTCAAAGATATAATTTGAAAAAGAGTTAATGGAAGAAGTAAAATTTTTGAAGTATACGACCACGAAATGAGAATTATTCGCTTCAAGTTACGTACGTAGCCCAAGTTTTACACGTTGACGAGACCAAAAGAATTTCTCAATTTCTCTTTTCTCCGCGCTTTCCTTGAACAGTGTGGATGGTGGCTACTAAAGTTAATAGTCGATAATATGTAACTGCTATACAGACCTTGAAGGCGACAACTAACGAGTGCTGCACGTGTACTCAATGGTTGACACACACAATTATTATATATAGTGTACGTGTTTTTTTAATTGATTGAATATATGGTATATGTTTAATAATGTGTGAATTGCACAAAGCCCCCTAATGTTTTGAACGATTTTGTGCGAGAACCCTCCAAAATTTTATAAAGGGTTAATTACAGAAACGCCCATGAACTTCTAGAGAGTTGCGATCCTATCAACCTTTTTTATTAGAGTAAACCCCCATAAACTTTTGGGGAGTTGCACATAACCCCATGAACCGTTTTATTTAAATAAGTCCTACCCGAAAACTTACCATTTAACACTCAAATTAACACCATCAACTCTAACATGTCACTAGTAAGAACAAGATAAAAAAAGAAGATGAATTTTTTTTCTTAGTACCAAAAAATAGTCTTTTATAAAAAAGAAAAAATAGGTAATGTTTTGGACCTAAGGATTTATTTTCATTCCTTTTTTTGTACATGATTGTCACATGAAATGTTACAATCAATGATGCTAATTTTGAGATTAAATGAGAAATTTTCATGTAAAATTTAGTGAAATAAAATAATTTATGGGGGTTTTGTGCAACTCCCCAGAAGTTCGTGGGGGTTAAGTATGATAATGAAAAGTTGATGGTGTTTCCCACAACTCCCCAAAAGTTCATCGAGATCTTCTATAATTAACCTTTTATAAATATCACTTAACATTCTAACCTTTGAGTCTTGTCACAAAACTTTGATTCTTTTTTTTAATACTTAAGCGCCAAAAACGTAACTACCAAATTTCTGTTGATGAGCATACCAAATATCTGAAAAAAAAATTTAAATAATAATAACAGGAGGAAACAGGAACTCCAATGTTTGGGTATTCGAAACAATCAAATCGAACCATTGTCCTTCCGGACCTTGTATTTGAGAGTAGGAAAGTAGAAAAAAATCAGAGCAAATAAAAGATAAAAACTTGCAGGAAAGTAAACAAGAAAGAACACACCAGATTTAATGAGGTTCAGCAATCATGCCTACGTCCTCGGGAACCACGCCATACAATTCTTTGAATATTGAAGAAGATTACAATGCCCACAAATAATATCTAATCTCTCTGAGATCTCTCTGAAGAATTCTCTCAAAACCCTCTTTTTCTGATATCTAATCTCTTCTAAAGCGTTCTATATATATATAGAAAACCTAAAACCAAAACAGACTAGGAATTCTAAAACCAAAAAACAAAACAAATTAGGAATCCTAATAACCTGTTACCAAAACAGATTAGACTAGGAATTCTAAAACCAAAAAACAAAACAAATTAGGAATCCTAATAACCTGTTACCAAAACAGATTAAGAATCATGTTACCAAACAAAAAACAAAACAAATTAGGAATCCTAATAACCTGTTACCAAAACAGATTAAGAATCATGTTACCAAAACCGATTAAGAATCATGTTACCAAAATATATTAGGAAACCTGCTATCCAATAATTTGTTTGATTCTAACTTTGAGTCTACATCTCTTAGACTAACAATCTCCCACTTGGAGACCAAAGCACAATTAACGAGCTCACCCGAACTCTCCCTTCTTCGCAAGCATCCTCCTACACGGAAAAAAAAAATCTATTCTTCAATCATCATCAACCCGATGATCCCACGGATCCTCCTGGTGTGGCTCTGCCTTCATCTCCTATGCGTGAATGCCAATTAAAGTTGCGCACAACTCCAGTTTATCAATGATCACTACTTTCGTCAACATATCCGCAGGATTTTAACTCCCCAAAATCTTCTCTAGATGTAACTTCTCATCCTCAATCAGCGAGCGTATAAAATGGTATCATACGTCAATGTGCTTCGTTCTGGCATGATATACTAGATTCTTGGTAAGATGTATAGTACTCTGGTTGTCACAATAACGAACTTCTCTCCCTTTCTTCAGATTCAACTCTTCTAGGCACCCGTTCAACTAAATCATCTCCTTACTTGCTTCAGTCACTGCGACATACTCAGCTTCAGTTATAGACAAAGTTATAATCTTCTAAAGACGTGAAACTCAACTCACTGCTGTCGACGCCAAGGTATAAACATATAACGTGGTGCTTCGCCTCGTATCATGATCACCGACGAAGTCTGTATCAACGTATCCTTGTAGTAGTAACTCCTTCCTCCTGAAACATAGTGGTTTGTCTGTAGTCCCTCTGAAGTAGCGTAATATCCACTTCACGACCTCCCAATGCTGCTTCTCTGAATTTCTTGTAAACCTGCTCACAACTCCCACTGCATGGGTAATGTCCGGCCTCGTACAAACCATCGCGTACATGAGACTCCCAATAGCCGAAGAATATGGTACCCTGCTCATATGCTCTCTATCTATATCTGTCTTAGGCGATTGCTCTTTAAATAGCTTGAATTGGCTTCCAAGGGGCGTGCTAACAACCTTAATATTCTGCATGTTGTACCTATGAAGTACCTTCTTGATGTATTCAGCTTGACTCAACCTCAACGTCCCTTCAGCTTTATCTCTACTGATTCACATACTTAGAATCTGCTTCGCTGCACCCAGATCCTTCATAGCAAACTCTTTTGCCAACTATTTTTTTCAAGTTGTTTATCTCCTCTAAACTCGGTCATGCAACTAACATATTATCAACATACAATAACAATATGATAAAACTGAACTCGAACCTCTTGAAGTAGCAACAATGATCTGAATTGCATCTTCTGTAGCCATTGTTCTACATGAAGTTGTCAAACTTCTTGTACCATTGCCTCGGGGCCTGTTTCAATCCATTCAAGCTCTTTTTGAGCTTACACCCCATCTCTTCCTTTCCCTCTTCAATGAAGCCAATAGGTTGCTTCATGTAGATTTCTTCATCCAAGTCACCATAAAGAAATGAAGTCTTCACATCTAATTGCTCAAGGTAGAGATTTTCTGCAGCTACTAGGCTCAACACCACTCTGATGGCTATGAGTTTCACAACGGGGAAAAATATCTCTATATAGTCCACTCCTTCCCGTTGTTGGAACCCCTTCATGACTAATCTGACCTTGTATCTATTGCTTCCATCACTCTCCTGCTTGACCCGATAGACTCATTTATTATGCAAGGCTTTCTCCTATGCAGGTAGCTGGATAAACTCTCATGTCTCATTAATGTGTAGAGAATTCATCTCCTCTTGCATTGCATGCTCCTACTGCTGAGATTCACTCACTTGCATAGCCTCCTCATAGCACTCCGGTTGTCCACTATCTGACAAAAGTAAATAATCAAATGATGAGAGATATCTGAGATTTGGTTTGGGTACCCTAAATGATCTCCTAAGCTCCACGCCCTGGGTAGTTGTCTCTGCACCTGGAACCTCCTTCGTTCTTCGGTTAGAATTGACTTTGTCACCCCTATCTGGAAGTTCCTCCAAATCCATGTACTCGGATCCACCTGTATCCGTAGTACTACTCTCACTGTTTTGGCTATCATTGGCACTGTCCCTATTCTTGTACATCACCTCCTCATTGAATATCATATCCCTACTTCTGATGATCTTCCTGTTCTTCTCATCCCAAAGACGATACCCGAACTCATCAATATTGTATCCAATGAATGTGTACTTCTATGACTTAGCCTCTAGCTTGTCCCTGACATGGTCACTGATATGAACATATGCCACACAACCAAATACTCGCAAATATGAGAGATTGATCTTCTTGCCACTCTAAACCTCCTCTGGAATCCTGTAATCCAATGGAACTGATGACCCATGATTAATCAAGTAAGCTGACGTATGCACCACATCCACCCAAAATATCTTAGGTAGACCTGCATGTAATCGCATGCTCTTGGCACGCTCTGTCAATGTCTTGTTCATCCTCTCTATAACGCCGTTTTGCTACGGCGTCCCTGGAGTAGTCCTCTCCAAAAGAATCCTATTTAGAACATAGAACCTCTTAAACTCTTCCAGCTCGTATTCTCCACTATTGCCTGATCTCAGACACTTTACCTTTAGATCTGTCTCGTTCTCCATCATGGCCTTTCACTTCTTGAAGATCCCGAACACCTCTGACTTATGCTTCATGAAGTATATCCACACCTTCCTTGAGTGATCGTCGATGAAGGTGACATAGTATGCCGAACAGCCAAGAGAAGACACGATAGCTGAACCCCATATATCGGTATAAACTAACTCTAACTTCTGAGCTTTAGGTGGCCTTCCACCCTTCTGGAAACTAACTCTCTTCTGTTTCCCAAAGATACAGTCCTCGCAAACACTAACTTCCACGAAATCGATACCGGTTAGCTTCCCATGTGAATGTAGAATCTTCATCCCCTTCTCGCTCATGTGTCCCAATCTATTGTGCCACAGATCCGTACTCTCTTTGCCAGCTATAATTGCGAGGGTGTCACTCACATGTGAGGTAAGGTAGAGAGTTACTGTTTTGTTACCTCGGGCAACAATCATAGTACCGTTTGAGATCCTCCACGAATCTCCGGTGAATGTCAAAACATAGCCTTCTGCTCCAAGCTGGCCAACCGAAATTAGATTCCTCTTCAGCTTCGGTACGTGCCTCACGTTCTTTAGATTCCACTTAGAGCCCTTCAACTATATTTGCACATCTCCTCTTCTAACAACACTACAGGGTTCATTATCCCCCAAGTATACTTTTTCAAAGTCTCCTGCTACATAGTTATGAAGAAGCTTCCTATTAGCAGTGGCGTGGAACAAGGTTCCTGAGTCGATGACCTAAGAATCAAAATCGCTATCCATAGTGAGGATCAATGCATCCTGCACGAGATGAGCCTCCTGCTCATTCGCGTCCTTCTTTTGTGTTTTACACACTGAAGACATATGACCCTCCTGGTCACAGTTCCAACACTTTTCTTTAATAGACCTAACTTTCGAGTTCGATCTCTTCTTGGTTGACTTCAATCGATTCCTGTTCTGATTACCCTTCTTCTGGCTTCTACCTCTTTGCTCGAGATTTAAGGCTGAACCTGAACCTTCTGATTCAGATGATTTCCTTCTAACCTCCTCGGATAGAATCATGCTAACAACCTCGCTCAGCTTCAACTTGTCCTTTCCTACCGAGTTGCTGATTACCGTCACACAACCTGCCCAACTATCTAATAACTGCGATAGAATCAATAAAGCCTGCACTTCATCATCGAATATGATGTCTACGGAGATGAGTTGATCAACAATCGTGTTGAACTCGCTGAGGTACATTGTGAAGGAGCGTTCTTCTGCCATCTTGAGATTAAAGAGTGTCTTAACGAGATGCACCTTGTTTGCGGCAGACGGTTGCTCGTACATCTTCGCAAACACTTCTATAAGCCCCACCGTCGTCTTCTCCTTCAATATGTTGTGTACGACTGTCTTGGCGAGCGACAACTGGATTTGCCCTAGAGCCTTCCTATCTAGTATCTCCCAATCATCGTCTGACTCTTCTTTCTTCTTTCCCTTAACCTTGCCCATCAACGGGTGATACAAGTCCTTCTGGTATAAATAGTCCTCCATCTGCGACTTCCAGTAAGCAAAGTCTGAACCGTTAAACTTCTCAATCGTAGATTTTATTTCCTCTGTCATGGCTCTATCACAATCCTTCTGAACGAAGCTCTGATACCAGTTATTAGGGATTCGAAACAATCAAATCGAACCATTGCCCTTCCGGACCTTGTGTTTGAGAGTAGGAAAGTAGAAAAATTCACAGCAAATAAAAGATAAAAACTTGTAGGAAAATAAACAAGAAAGAGCACACCAGATTTAATAAGATTCGGCAATCGTGCCTACGTCCTTGGGAGCCACACCACACAATTCTTTGATTAATATTGAAGAAGATTACAATGCCTACAAATAGGATCTAATCTCTCTCATATCTCTCTGAAGAATTCTCTCACAATTATCTTTTTATGATATCTAATCTCTTCTAAGGCGTTCCATATATATAGAAAACCTAAAACCAAAACAAACTAAGAATTCTAAAACCAAAAAACAAAACAGATTAGGAATTCTAATAACATGTTATCAAAACAGATTAAGAATCATGTTACCAAAACAGATTAAGAATCTTGTTACCAAAACAGATTAGGAAACCTGCTATCCAACAATTTGTTTGATTCCGGATTAGGAAACCTGCTATTCCAAAAATAGTAGTTCCTGCCTGGTTCAGTGACATTTGACCATGTGAGAATGAGAATGTAAGAGGTTTACCGCTTAAAGTAAACATAACAAGTGGCCCTTAATAAGAGTAAGTTATATAACTTATAAATTTATGTTAATAACAAATTTTTTATGAGGCAAAACAAAGTTAGAAATTACAAGTTTTGAAATCCACTTTTTCAACAAAAAGGAAAAAAAAAAGGATTTAGAGTTCACCTTGGCTATACGCGAGGAAAAAGAAAGCTAGATATTTTCTTAGAAAAAGTTAGGGTTTCTTAGAGAACCCTAGAGGTTTTGTGTGAAAAACAACGTGTGGGGGGGTTTCCTAGGTAACAACCCAAAGTTTTGGTTGCGAAGATTACCCCTTAACTGTGTGATGTTAGGATCATGTTAGCAAACAGTAAGATCCAATAGTTAATAGATAAAAATATTTTTTTAACGAAAATAGATAAAAATCGAAATACCAAAAATGGAGGGTAGATGTGTGAGAAAATCCTAAATAATTAAATAACATAAGTTCGTGATATCCACGCATTGACATGCGCAAAAAAAAAGCAAGAGAAAACGACTGTGTCTCCTTTTCACACCGTTGAATTCCAGTCCTCTTTTTCATGGAGTACATAGGATTTTTTTATTCCATACACGATTATGATGTTCCATATTTTGTCACCAACCAACAATTTGTTATCCAAATCTAAAGTCACATGATTGACGAGTTTACTCGGCGTTCTGCTCTCCTTTCCTCACTGTCATCATATTTCACGTGGTCCAAAAGAAAAACGAATGTATATAGGCGTGACAAAACGTGAAATAATTTTCATAGACACTCTAGGCTCAATATTGGGTTAGTGTGTACTGTTGACTTACAAATGCCACTTAAGTTCATATTGATTACTGAAATCAAGTGATATGACCCGCAATTTGCTGTACTGTATACCGTAATTGTCAGCGTAGCATTACAAATTTCCTCGCTATTGGTTGACATTGCTTATTAAAATATAATTTTAAAAAAAACCTTGTATTAACTCAGGTGTTTTTGGTACTTATAAGTCCATAGATCTATAGCTAGTTGTCGAAATTGGAATAATAATCTGAAGACAAAACCATTCTATTTAACTTGAATGACAATACAGACAAATAATGTTCTTGTTCACACTTTTCCGCTTCATGTATAGTTTATTTCTATATTTTTTTCTAGACAATGAATTCCCTGTGCATCCTGCCCTGACTATTAAACAGCAAAATAATGCATTTTCAAATTTATTTAATGTTTGGACAGTGTAAATTAAATAAGAAAACCAAATACGAAAAGAAATCCAAATTTTAAAATCTCACTTTTAAATCCCCCTTCAAGTGTATCAAAATTTTGAGTTTGTCTAAAAATTGAGGGTTGTAATTTTATAGTCTAGTATGCTACATTGAGAACTTCGTTTTCAAGCCATGCGGGATTGAGGCAGTTTTCTGAAATTAATGCTAAGTTTTTTTTTTTAAATTGCTAAAGGAGTCTAGCATTGCTTTTTTATTAAAGTGTATTGCTTGATTAATTTATGAGAACTTAATACATAGATAAATCACAAAAAAAAATTTGCTTTTCTAGCCAGTTATATTTAAGAAAATTCACATTTGTCGATATGAATATTCAATTTGAAATAAAATTAATATATAAATGGTCAAGCTTGGTTATAGATGAATAATGTCGGTGCCATCGATAATACAAAGAAAAAAAACAAGTAGAGGGACGGTGATTAGAAACTCAAAAGATGAGGTAATGTTTGCAGCATTTCTCCGATGTAGCCGCTGATGCTAGCTCTGATATCCTTGAGATATAAACTGATTCCATTCAATTGGTTGCAAGACTATAGAGCAAAAACATCGAAGGTCCACTGGGTCATATTATTAAAGATATTTTATGTTGGATTTTTTGGTCAAAACCGCTTTCCAAAATAAGTTTTCAAACTATATATATATTAACTACAAATACTTTTCATTAATGCTTAGTAGCCTAGTGGAAAGTTTATGTTTTTGTGTTTCAAAAGGTCCCTTGTTCGAGGCTTTCCAACGGCAAGTCGGGAAGTGTTTTATTTGAATTAATCCCTCATAAGTTCTCGTGGGCCGTGGGCCAATGGGCCGGGGATCGGAGCTAATCGGGCTGAGACGCTAAGTGGCACTTTGTTAGCGTTTTGCACTTCGGCTATTTGGCGCCAAGTTAGCTGCCACTATGGTCGCCACGAAGGTTGCCTCAAAGGCTGCTTCGCAGCACGCGAACGAGCTACGCATTCGCACGAGGGTGTGACCCTACCGTTCTCGAAGTCAGATGAGGTTCGTCTGATTCATAAGATCAGACAAGGTTCGTCTATCATACGAGGTTCACCTGTTTGATGAGGTTCGTCTGTCATACGAGGTTCGCCTGTTTGACGATATTCGCTCGTTCGACGAGGTTCGTCTGTCATACGAGGTTCGCCTGTATGACGAGGTTCATTTGTCAAACGAGGTTCATCTGATTTGCTGAGTCGTGACCCTCGCGTTACGTAGCAACGCGTCCATTGATTGCTTCATATTCAGGAGTTACTGCATGCAGCAGTTACAATAGCATTTAAGAGCAATTTAATGCATTGATGTTATAATCTTAATTGCCATTGAGAATTGTAACAGTCACATTAAATACGAGTGACTCTTGAGCTGGCCTTAGAGGCCTATAAATAGTGTCATTGACCAACTCATGAACATACTCTTGCGAGCGTAGAATACGAACGTCGGTATACACATGCGAGCTTGGAAAACGAACGTCGGATCGATGTTGTTGCTGTTGTTGTACTGCCGCTCTAGAAACTGTGCCCGCAAGAATCCTAAAACCGAAAGGTTTTGAACCGGAAGGTTCTGAAATCGAGGAGATCTTTTGCCTTGATCGAAAGGTCTTATAGATCGAGGAGATCTTGACAGTACTGGGTTGGTGCACACCAGAGTACTGTACTGTTGTTCCTGGAAGCAGTTTAGCCTTGGGATCCTTGCACCGGAGTAGGCTAAATATTGTTTTAAGCACAACGTTTAACAAACGCACAACAATTAACAAAAAAATTTAAAATAACAGTACATCTAAATTCCTTTGTTATATTCCAGATTTAACTATAATTTTCAACATTCTTTAAGAAATATTTTTTGATCTATAATGGATCCTGCGAGGACTCTTAGAGTGGACTGTCTCAAGCTAGAAAATTTTGATGGATCTAACTTTAACGCATGACGTCGTAAAGTTATTTTTTGGATGCAACTCCTGAAAATCTACTATGTGGTTTTTGAAGAGAAACCTAACTTTGAATAAGACTCTGAGACTGAAGCCTCTTGGGCTAAAGATGATCATTTTTGTAGGAGTTATCTCCTTATCTGCCTGGCTGATCATCTGGCGGATTCTTATACCAACAAGCCATCTGCAAAGAAAATCTGGAATGCTCTAGAGGAGCAATACAAGGATGAGGAGAAGCTTTCTAAGTCTCACCTCATTGATAAATTTCTGGACTTCAAGTTCGAAGATGACACTGAGGTTTTGCCTCAAGTTAAAGAACTTGAAAATCTTGTTATGAAGCTGAAGGATGAAAAGATCAGTATTTGTCAAATCTTCATTTATGGTGCAATTGTCAACAAGCTTCCTCCATCTTGGACGTCGTTCTCCACGGACATTCGAAGAAGGAAAAGACAGATGATTTTATCTGATTTGAAGAGGTTCATTCGGATCGAGGACGAGATTCGGACTCGCACGAAGAATGAGCTCCTTACTAAGTAGAAGGTGTCTGCTAACATAGTGGCTACTAACTCTGAGAAGGGTACCAGTTCTTCTTCTAAGAAAAAGAAGTCTTTTAATAAAAAAAGAACCATAATCCAAAGAACCTGTGTTCAGAAAAAAGATTTTAAGAAGAGCGACAAATACTTTAACAGTGGGAAGCAATGACATTTTGCCAAGGATTGCAAAGCACCAAAGAAGGGAACAACACATAATGTTAATCAACTTGATAACTGTGTGGCTATGCTCTTTCAAGTTGTGACTCCCAACAACGTCTCTGGTTGGTTGTTAGATACAGGTGCTACCTGTCATGTCTACTCCGACAGAGATTTGTTCTCTTCCTATGTTGATGCCAAAGAGAACATATCAATGGATGATCATTCTGTGGTTCCTGTTCTTAGAACTGAGACTGTGGTGCTGACTCTTTTTTCAGGGAAGACTCTCACATTGAAGGATATGAAACATGTTCCCTCAATTGCCAAAAACTTAGTCTCTGGAAACCTACTGTGTGACGCTAGTATGAGGCCGAATTTTCAAGGAGGAAAGATCGTGTTATCTTTTAAGAAAATGTATTTTGGCAATGCATATCGTACTGATTGTATGTATAATATTAGTACTATTGTAACCAACTCAGTTGTAAATAAAGTATTCTCTTCTGCTTACTCCTCTGTATTATGGCACAATAGGCTAGTACATGTAAATTATAGAAAGTTGTCTAGCATGGAGAAGTTAGGATTACTTCCGAAATGTGGGGGTAACAAACCTGATAAGTGTGAAGTCTGTGCACAAGCAAAGCTGACAAGGAAGTCATTTCCAAGTGTCACAAGGAGCACCAACCTATTGGATCTGATTCACTCAGATACTTATGATTTCAAGAGCTTCGTCACTCGAGGCAGCATGAAGTACTTCATCACCTTCATTGATGACCACTCTCGTTTCTGTCACGTCTACCTACTAAAATCTAAAGATTAAGCATTCAACAAGTTTGTCGAGTTTTAGACTCGAGTGGAGAAGTAGCTTGGACTTCAGGTGAAAAGACTCAGGAGTGACAGAGGAGGAGAGTACCGATCTAAGGAGTCGGAGGCATACTTCAAGAAGCATGGAATCATTGCTGAAATTACTGTTCCGTATTCTCCATAATCTAATGAAGTTACAGAAAGGAAGAATCGCACATTGATCGAGATGGTGAATTCGATGCTAATCACATCCGGTCTACCTATATGCTATTGGGAAGAGGCTTTGCTGATGGCAAACTGGATTCTGAACAGTGTACCCTATTCCAAAACTGACAATACTCCTCATTAGTTATGGTTGGGATATCCAGATCCTTTGAATAGTCTCAAAGTGTGGGGGTGTTTCGCATATGTTCGAGTTCTAGATATCAGAAGGCCTAAGCTCGGACCAAAGGTAAACAAATGTGTGTTTTTTGGCTTTGTTGAAGATAGTGATGCTTGCAGGTTCCTTGATCTTGGAACCAACTCCATCATTGAAGCTCGAGATGCAAAATTCTTTAAGGATAAGTTTATCAAAGATAAATGATTATTGCTCAAAGATATAGCAGATAATGCTAGTATGTCAGATGCACTAGAGAAGCCAGTTTCGCGAGAAACTGAAAGTGTCAGTGATGAAGGAGTTACTGAACCATCTTCCAAGCGTGTCAAGAGATAGAAAGATTTTGGAGATGATTTTATCACCTATAATGTGGAAGGAGATCCACAGACTTTCCAAGAAGCAATACAGTCATCAGACGCTCTCCTGTGGAAAGAAGCTATAGATGATGAGATGGATTCATTGATCCAAAATCACACGTGGAAGCTAGTGGATGTACCTGTAGGTGCTAGGCCTATCAGTTGCAAGTGGATCTTTAACAAGAAGTTTCGTCCTGATGGTACTATTAAGAAGTACAAAGTAAGACTGGTAGTGAAAGGATTCTCTCAGAGAGAAGGAATAGACTTCTTTGATATCTATGCACCAGTTTGCAGGATCACTACCATCAAAGTGCTTATCGCATGGGTAGCGATAAAAAGATTTGTCATACATCAGATGGATGTGAAGACTGTCTTTCTCAATGGATACCTCACAGAAGAGATTTACATGGAGAAACCAGAAGGACTGGATGCTCCAACTGATAAAGTTTATAAACTTATTAAGTCTTTATATGGACTTAAGCAGATACCGAAACTCTGGCATGAGAAGTTCGATGGGGTTGTTCGTAACAATGAGTATCAAGTCAGTGAGTCTGAAAAGTACATATACATCAAGGTCGCTAAAGGAAAGGTGGTGGTTATCTGCCTCCATGTGGATGATATGCTCATCATCGGGAGTGATTTGGAGATAGTAACATCTACCAAGAAATTTCTCTCGGCTTAGTTCAGCATGAAGGACCTTAGAAATGCGGATGTGATTCTCAGAATTAAAATCATATACTCTGAAGAGGGTATTAAATCTCATTATGTCGAGAGCATGCTAATGAAGTATGGCTACTACGACCTACCAGAACTGTCAATACCGTATGATTATAACAAGAAGCTTCGACTGAACACTAGAAGACCAGTAGAGCAGCTAAGGTACTCAAAGATAATTGAAAGTCTTATGTACGCGATGAACTGCACAAGGCCAGATATAGCATTCGTTGTAGGAATGCTTAGTAGGTTCACAAGTAATCTTGGAAAGCTTTACTTGGATGTTGTCCAGAGATTGATGAGATACTTGAAAGGAACTACAGGTCTGGGCCTATTCTATATTGGATATCCGCATGTAATCGAAGGCTATTCAGATGCGAGCTGGTGCTCAGAATCAGATGAGTGCAGATCTACTAGAGATTTTGTCTTCACCATGGGCGGAGCTGCCATCTCGTACAAATCTAAGAAGCAAATTATGATTGCATAGTCATTGATAGAATTTGTGTTCTTCGTACTCTATGCTGCAGGAGATGAAGCTGAGTGGCTCAGTTGTATTCTTTGAGACCTTCTATTGACAGAATTACAAGGTGCAATTATAATCTATTATGATAATCAGGTAATGCATACTGCGGCAGCGAACTCGTTGTTCAATGAAAAGAAGCGAACCATTCGTCTGAAGCATGCCTATTTGAGAGAACTCATTTGCAAGGGAGTCATCTCGGTAATTGACGTTCGGTCTTCAGAGAATGTGGCTGATCCTTTGACTAAAGGTCTAAAAAAGGACATAGTCGAAAGGACGTCTGCTACAATGGGTCTTAAAGTTTTGTGAGTCTTACATATACTTACCATATTCATCCAATTATTAGTTCAAAGCTTATGCTACTAATAATAAAGATAACTGGTTCAAAACTCAAGTAAGATTTACAAAGTTTGGTGAGTCTTACAAATATTTACTATTTCGTCAAGTTATTAGTTCAAAGCTTACGCTACTAATGACAAGATAATTGGTTCAAAAGTCAAGTAAGATTTATAAGTGAAATCCTATCATGTAAAGAGGTTGGCTGTTAAGCCTTAATGAGTCCAAAGCATTTCGGATGTGGGATGTTGGATAGGTAACATGCCTAAAGGACTAATCGATAATCCTATCACGTAAAGGGGTTGGTTGTTAAGCCGTAATGGGTCCAAAGCATTTCGGATGCGGGGTGTTAGATAGAAAACATGCCTAAAGGACTCACCTAGAATCCTATAATGAGAGAGGATGACTCTTAAGTCTTAATGAGTTCAAAGCATTTCAGATGCGGGATGTTTGATAGGAAACATGCCTAAAGAACTCACCTATGCCTGGGTGGAGATTTGGTCGTCTCCTATGGTGTCTTGTGGAAAGATACCTAGAGTCCTAGTAGAAACTAGGACAAACACAGAGCCATAAATGTGCAAAGGCAAAGACAAGTATGGTTTAAAGTAAAAACTATCACAAATGAGTTTGATCTTGTGTGATCACTGGATTTTAGACATATGCTGGTTCAAGTCTCTGCGACACTATGCATCTATCTTCTATTTAGTTGGTATTAGGGGGATTCAAGTCCCTATGACATCTACCTTATGCACAACGATTAAAACGACGGCACCATAACACGACTCTAGTTTAAAAACTTGTGGGGGATTATTAGATTTTTTGGTCAAAACCGCTTTCCAAAATAAGCTTTCAAACTATATATATAACTACAAATACTTTTTCATTAATGCTTAGTAGCCTAGTAGAAAGTTTATGTTTTGGTGTTTCAAAAGGTCCCTTGCTCGAGGCTTGCCAATAGCAAGCCGAGAAGTATTTTATTTGAATTAATCCCTCATAAGTTCTCGTGGGTCATGGGTCGTGGGCCGTGGGCCAATGGGCCGGGGATCGGAGCTAATCGGGCTGAGATGCTAAGTGGCGCTTTGTTAGCACTTTGCACTTCGGCTGTTTGGCGCCATGTTAGCTGTCACTATGGTCGTCACGAAGGTTGCCTCAAAGGCTGCTTCGCAGCACGCGAACGAGCTACGTATTCGCATGAGGGTATGACCCTAGCGTTCTCGAAGTCAGACGAGGTTCGTCTGATTCATAAGATCAGACAAGGTTCGTCTTTCATACGAGGTTCACTTGTTTAACGAGGTTCGTCTGTCATACGAGGTTCACCTGTTTGACGATATTCACTCGTTCGACGAGGTTTGTTTGTTATACGAGGTTCGCCTATATGACGAGGTTCATTTGTCAAACGAGGTTCGTCTGATTTGCTAAGTCGTGACCCTCACGTTACGTAACAACACGTCCATTGATTGCTTCGTATTCAGGAGTTACTGTATGCAGCAGTTACAATAGCATTTAAGAGCAATTTAATGTATTGATGTTACAATCTTAATTGCCATTGAGAATTGTAACAGTCACATTAATTGCGAGTGACTCTTGAGCTGGTCTTAGAGGCCTATAAATAGCACCCTTGGACCGCTCATGAACATACTCTTGCGAGCGTGGAATACAAACGTCGGTATACACACACGAGCTTGGAAAACGAATGTCGGATCAACGTTGTTGCTGTTATTGTGTTGCTGCTGTAGAAACTGTGCCTACAGGAACCCTGAAACCGAAAGGTTTTGAACGGAAAGGTTCTAAAATCGAGGAGGTCTTTTGCCTTGACCGAAAAGTCTTATAGATCGAGGAGATCTTGACAGTACTGGGTTGGTGTATACCAGAGTATTGTACCGCTGTTCCTGGAAGTAGTTTGGCATTGGGATCCTTGCACCGGAGTAGGCCAAATATTGCTTTAAGCAAAGCGTTTCACAAACGCACAACAGTTAACTGAAAAAAATTTAAAATAACAGCACATCTAAATTCCTTTGTTATATTCCAGTTTTAACCATAATTCCAATATTTGAAAGTTTTTAGAAATGTTGAACGGTTAGAGAATAAATAATGTTCAAAGGATAGGAAACACAATAGCTCATGCATAGGGGTGGAATCGAATTGAATTTGAACAAATAGTGCAAGGTTCAAATTCGAGTTCAGTTAATATAGTGCTATTCGTGATCGTATTCAAATTCGACTCGAATAGTAATACGAATTCGAATTCGCTTCATCTATTTATATTGATGTTCGAAAAAATTTTGTGAATGTTCAATTAGCATTATTCTGCAACTTTGATTTTGAATTATTCGTTAAATATTTGATATGTATTTGCTAATTATTGTAAGGCATATGTAATTTTTATCGGTGGGTGTCGCCGCATCGAGGGATGAGGGTGGTGTCAGAGAGTGAGGAGGGCGTCATCGCACAGAGGAGGGCGTCGGAGAGAGAGAGAGAGAAGCGCAGGTCCTCGGAGAGGGAAGAGAGAGTCGTCTGGGGGAAGGAGGAGGGCGTTGTCACGGGGAGGGAGGATGGCATCGTCGGCGACGAGGGAGGAAACCCTAGCTGAGAGAGAGAAATAGGTATGTGGTTAGAGGCGGAAAGTGAAAACTCAATGATAGTGAAAACCCTACGTCCCTCTTAACATGTCTATTTATATATGGGGTAAAAATTTTGATGGGTAAATATTTGCAACAAGTTTAATTAATAGGATTAATGTATAAAAAGCTATCGAATAGTTAATAATCAACCGAATCGAATATATCTTTAGTTAAATTCTATTTGTTTATAAGCCGAATATTAAAAAATATTCATTTAGTATTAAATAAACTATCAAATATGACCAAATATCTGGACGAATATTTGTTAGACCCTAGAGGCGGGGGTGATTAGGGTCTTATGCTAATCTAATCCCGATTAAATTCCAATTAAAAATTATATTGATCAATTAGTTCTTGCCAGAGATAGATATGAATAAGAACGATAAGAATAAGCACAAAAGAAATATACGCTAAGAAAACACAAACACAAGATATGTTTACGAGGTTCGGTCCCCACGACCTACGTCCCCTCTCCTCACCTCGAGGAGATATCCACTATCACAATCCGGTTTGGAAGCCGGAACTTCTACACACTCGGTTTACAAGATCACCGAAAACTTTCACACTACACAAACACTATGCAATCACACTTTACACACTAAGTGTAGGAACCTGCCCCGTGTCCTCCTCCTCAAGTGCTCGATTACAACCTCTCCCTAGGTTCGTCAATCGACGCCACTCCTATTAGATTTGACCCCGTCTCTCTCTCCTCACACTTCTCTCGGTGTACAAGTGTATTACAAGTGATTCTCACAAACAAAAGTTAAATACAATGATTTGTTCTCAATTAACAAGTGAGAACACAATGAAGCTCACACTCACTAAATCCCACACCACAACCCACAATATAATATGAGAATATAAAGCTCAATAAGTGTGTGTGATAATAGTGAATGAAACTCAATAAATATAACTCAATGAATATAGCTTAATCAATTGAAAGTGAAATAACAAGCTATATAAGAATGGGTTTAGAAAACTTCTCAATGAATAAGAAGAGCTGAGGAAATGATGATCTCAATAAGATTTGAAAGCCTCTTCTTGTTGTAGAAAAACTTCTCTTGAAAACTGATTAACGAAACCAACTCTTAAACAGCTCTTAAACGAGATTAACAACTTGTTAAATAGCAAACTTGGATTTCTTGATTGGTCGACCGCGAGCACATAAAAACAATGCTATGAAAATTTGCTGTGGGCGGTCGACCGCGGCGGTCGACCGCAAACTGATACAACCAATATGACAGGTTTTTGGGCAGATTTGAAAATACTTTAAAAATAGTAAAGTAATTCCAAAAATAATAAAACTTAGGAAAAAGTTTCTAAATGATAAAATGAACATGTTAGAAAAAGAATTTTTGGAAAAATAATTTTTGTTTGCAAAAACACACTGTTTTTGAAAAGTGTTCTTAAAACCTGTATTTTACGAATATGAAAATTTTGATATGGCTCATAAATACGTATATATATATCATGCATACGTTATATATATATAATAGAGTATGAAAGAGCTGTAAACATGAAATAAGAGATATTGTAACAACGTTTGATGAAAAATCATTTATATGATAGAAAACGTCAAAAATCGTGTTAAGTGTACATATATTGAGCTTAAATATAAACATACAATATATGTAAGTAAACTACTCTTATACCTAGGTAATTCCATACATATGAACTTGAATCTTTAACGCTTGATTGTCGTGTGTTGAAATACTTGTAAAGAGAAACATAACAACAAAACTAGAGAATATATATGCGATAAATTGTTTGACAAATCATCATCAAAACTATAGGGTCAACAATCTCCCCCTTTTTGATGATGGTAAACAATTTATATATTGATATGAAATATATGCTGATAAACCACATACAATATGAATTAAACATATAAACCATATATAGCATAAAACAAATATATAAACCAATTTTCTCCCCCTTTGACAACATCAAAAAGGGAAAGAAAATATAAATATATATTGAATAGGAGCAATGCTCCCCCTGCATACAAGCACAGATAAAAAGCAAATGTACATAAAGAGCATATATAGAAGCTAAACAATAATCATTCATACACAGCCATAAACATTTAGAATCCAAAGAACGCATCATTAGCAACATATTATCACAAAACGAAGCATGAATATTGTTTTCACCATACATAGATCATAGAAAAGATAAACTAACACAATAAATCACAAATCGTCACTTAAACATAAAAAAACTACATAGTTTTCCACAAACATAATTTGTTCCACAAAACTACAAACCATACACAAATTGTTTCACAAAGACACATTGTTTTCCACACAAACATAGAGTTATTACAACTCAAAATAAAACATAGAATAAAAGCATAAGTGTCAAGTATTGTTTCACCAATACATAAACATCACCATAATCACAAAATCCAATAAACTCCAATAAGCAGCAAAATCAATCATCACCATCACCGTCACCATCAGAAGCATGGCCAGAGCCAGATGCAGATCCATCATCAGAGCAATAATCAGAGCCATCAGCAGGGCCCTCCTCAGAACCAGACTCAGAACTGGAAGAGGGATCCGGAATCCCGAGAGACTGACGCTGATAGGATAGAATAGTCCTAACATCCCTCTGGATAGTTGAGACCTGAGTCTCGAGACGATCCAACGGGCACAGATATCAGAAGTGGAGGAGGTGGAAGCTCTAGACCGAGAAGATGAAGGCTTGGTAGGATCAGACAAAGAGGCAGGAAGTTGCATACGGGAGAGAGAGACTTTATCAAAGTACTCCTTACCCGGATCAACTTTGGGTTCATTAGTGAGAGCAACACCGAAGTGTTAAAGAATGAGGGTGATGAAACTGCCAAAATGAAGAAATTTGTGATGCTTGCATGCCATATTCTTAAGAAAAACATTTGCCCAATTGACTTTTATTTTGGCAAAAATGGCATAAACAACATTAATCTTATCAGGGGCAAAATGATCAAAGCTACCGGTTTTGGGAATGAGATTATGAGCAACAATACGAGCTATGACTTTAGCGGTGGGATTGAGTGATTTGTTGTTCATGGGATAAGTACAACCGGGCTTAAACAAGATATCGTTCATAGCTTGATCAGTGTGCTCTATAGACATAAGCTCGACGTCACTTGTTGGAATCTTAAGGATTCCCGCAAGGTCGTCGGCATCAAAAGAGATCTGGATATTCTTGACAGATGTGGAGATGGTTTGGACACCATCAGCAGAGGAAGTGACAGATAAATTTGCATAAAACAGATATACCAGAAATGGATAATAAGGAACTTTATGTTCCACATCTAACAGTCTAGCCAAACCAACATCATGAAGAATTGTGTGAATGTCATACATGGCTAGTTGTTCGAATTTGATATATCTGGTGGGTAGAATTTTTAGTTTGCATAACTCCCTATATTTCTTAACAAGAGGCTTGAACAAAAGATAATCCTCATAATGAGAGGCAGTAATAGATGAGGAGCTAGATTCAGGTTTAGATCTTTTCTTAGGAGGCATAATCGATTAGGGTTTTAAAAAGATGTGAGATTTGACAGAAATTGAAACCCTAAAAAGAAAAAAATAGAGCACAATAAGTACAAATAAGAAAACCATAAACCAAAACCCTAGAATAGAAATGTTGAAACTCCAGAGCAAGAAAAAAATTGAAAGGTGAGAGATTACCCAATCAAGAGATGGAGAATAGCTGCGGTCGACCGAGGAATTGTTGCGGGCGACCGAGAGAGGAACTGGGAAAAATGTCGAATGGGAAGAAGGTGAAGGGGGTCGGATCATAAGGAGAGAAATGAATGGTGCGGATTGGCCCAAGGATGAAATCAACGGTGACAGGTGAGTCGGGTTTAGAAACATTTTAAAACAAAACCGAAACCCGATAAGAGATCAAACAGGAAACAAGGAAAAAACACTTGCGGTCGACCGTGGCGGTCAACCGTAACAAATTCTAGAAACTCTGACGGTCGACCGTGGCGGTCGACCGCGAGAAGGGTAAATGCATAGGCAGTTTTTAAAATTTGAAATTTGAGGAAAATTTATTTTGATCCTTAATAAAATTGTTTTATAAGATGTATGAATACATATAAATTTTTTTATGTTATTAAAACAAAAAATATTTTATTTTAACTTAATGAAAGATAAAATTTATCATTTAAACTCAAAACCAAATTATTCAAAAACAAAATGAACAAAAACAAAAAATGATATAAAAATCATTTTGGTACCCAAATCATTTTGGTACCACTAAAATTTGGGACATGACCCCTATCATTTAAATCCAATGCCCTATGGTTATGAACCCGCTTGGGCGTATTTTGTGCATCGATACGATCAAAGCAAAAATCGTAAACATAACCCATACGATTGCAATTTGTGCAATGTAGAGGTTTGAATGGTTTGCGTTGACCGAAATGAGATGCACGTGGTTCATTTGCAAAAATAGATTTTCTTTTGTAATTATTTTGCAAACGAGAATTTCTTTTCAAATCGAAACAAAACATGGCCAAATGACCAAAACGACCACAATAATTACATTTATACACATGATCATGTTTAAGATTTACACTATGTGTGTGTACATGTGTATGTGATAAAGAAGCTTGATGGGATGCACAATCATGAATAGGCTTGTCAATTTTTGGTGCATTATGACAAAATTGAGCTAAATGGCCTTTAAGACCGCAAATAGAACATTTGTGAATTTTGTCATACATATGTGCATAGTGAATAGGTTTCTTAGAAGAATTAATATTGAACTTTGCACATAAGTCCATAAGCTTTTTATTATTGGCAATACAAGTGTTTAGTGTTGAATCTAAGGTAGATATACGTTTTCTCATTTGATTCAACTCATAATTGTGCATACAAGCATTGCTACTAGAAGTAGGATAAATAGGATTTTTCATCATAGATTTTAACTTATCTACTTCTAACATGGTATCATGTTTTTCATGAAGCAAACTAGCATTTTTAATTCTCAAATTTTATTGCATTCTTTAAGAATTATATTTTCATTTGCAATAAAATTAAACTTAGTGGCTAGTGTTTCATGAGTGGATTTCATATTTACATACTTACTCTTTACATCAATATAGCAATTGTGTAACTTTTTAAACTCAAGAGCAAGGCATACCTCACTAGGGTTATCACCTAGTGGAATTGTACATGGAGATGAGGCTTCTTTAGAACTCAAAGCGGGATTTTCCAACGCTTGTTGAATAGCCTCCAATTCCCCTTCATGTGCTTCAATAAATTTTCATAAGGCGTAAGCACTATCAAAATTAGCAAATTTATTAGAAAATAAAGAGTGAAAAGCATTAATTAAATATTCTAACAAAAGCTTGTTCATATTAAACAATCTTTTATCATTTTCACACCATTTGGATTTTTCCAAAATGGGAACAACATAGGCATCCTCAATAATTTTCCATAAATCGAATTGTTTAGATTGAACGAAAAGTTTGAATCTAACACGGCATTGAGCATAGGGAAAAAAATATCCAAACGAGGAGCAATATTAATAGCATATCCTAAACTAGATGAATCATACATATCCATAAAGATAAAATGCAAGAAGCAAAATGCAATCAAAATTAGATTAGCACAAATACGATAACTTAGATCTTTAACTCAAGGCGATTAGACCTTAAATCAAAGAGCACTAACCTCTAATACCAATTGTTAGACCCTAGAGGGGGGGTGATTAGGGTCTTATGCTAATATAATCCCGATTAAATTCAAATTAAAAATTATATTGATCAATTAGTTCTTGCAAGAGATAGATATGAATAAGAACGATAAGAATAAGCATAAAAGAAATATACGCTAAGCAAACACAAACACAAGATATGTTTACGAGGTTCGGTCCCCACGACCTACGTCCCCGCTCCTCACCTCGAGGAGATATCCACTATCATAATCCGGTTTGGAAGCCGGAACTTCTACACACTCGGTTTACAAGATCACCGAAAACTCTCACACTACACAAACACTATGCAATCACACTTTACACACTAAGTGTAGGAACCTAGCCCGTGTCCTCCTCCTCAAGTGTTCGGATGTAACCTCTTCCTAGGTTCATTAACCGATGCCACTCCTATTGGATTCGACCTCGTCTCTCGCCTCACACTTCTCTCGGTGTACAAGTGTATTACAAGTGATTCTCACAAATAAAGATTAAATACAATGATTTGTTCTCAACAACAAGTGAGAACGCAAATGAAGCTCACACTCACTAAATCACACCCCACAACCCACACTATATGGTATGAAAATATTATGCTCTGTATGTGTGTGTGATAACAGTGAATGAAACTCAATAAATATAGCTAAATGAAATAAAAATGAAATAATAAGCTATATAAGAGTTTAGAAGACTTCTCAAACAAGAAGAACAGTAGAGATGATTCCAATAGGATTGAATGCCACTTCTTGTTGTAGAAAAAAACTCCTCTTGAAAAACTGATTGATGAACGGGCGGTCGACCGCAAACTGATACAGCCAATATGACAGGTTTTTGGGCAGATTTGAAAATACTTTAAAAATAGTAAAGCAATTCCAAAAATAATAAAACTTGGGGAAAAGTTTCTAAATGATAAAATGAACATGTTAGAAAAAGAATTTTTGGAAAAATAATTTCCGTTTGCAAAAACACACTGTTTTTGAAAAGTGTTCGTAAAACCTGTATTTTACGAATATGAAAATTTTGATATGACTCATAAATCTATCTACCCTTTAAAAGAGCAAGTTCCTGAAAAACTTTCTCCTTCCCAAATTAACCTTCAACCATTTTAAATATACCCAATTTCTCCCTTATAAGCGTTACAAAAATTTCCTCATCAGCATCGGAAATTTCCCACGTCCATTACACCTTCCTCTCCGCCGAAGCCGAAGAGTCCATCGGTTAGCCTTCTCGCCGTCCCATGATCTTCCAGTCAAAATTCCCCACGTCCGTTACACCTTCCTCTCTGTCGAAGCCGAAGAGTTCATAGGTTAGCCTTCTCGCCGTCCCACGATCTTCCAGTCGAAATTTGCAAAGATGAGTATTATTGCCCTAATCATCAATGTGACGCCTCTGCATTCATCTCCACAGTTTTCAGAATTTGGGCATTCAGGAAGGTATTTCTTCTTCGTCTTCAATCCTCTTTTAGTTCTTCAGTCCTCTCATTTTAGTTCTTCAGTCCTCTCATTTTTAGTTCTTCAGTCCTCTCATTTTAGTTCTTCAGTCCTCTCATTTCCTTCTAATTTTGCCCTAATTCTCGATTTCCTACAGTTTCAAGCGACAAGAATTTAAAAATTCGAACAGCAGCTGTATCGACATTAGAAAGTAAGTTGAGTTGAGTTGATTTTTTTTATTTTTCAGGTTTTGATTTTGGTTGTGATTTCTTTCCTAAATTAGGTATATCAATTCTGTTTTGATCAATCTAATATCAAAGAGTGCACAGGCAAAGCAAAGAGAGATGACATTTAATAAATTTTTTTTATCTTTACTTGTTAGGTAGTACTTGTGGATCCACTTAAATCTGTAAGTGAAGCTCGAGATTTTCTATGACATTGAATTCACTCAAGAGACTGTCAATTCCATCCAATTCTAGGAGTTTCTCAGAGAGGGAACAATTTCTATTAACTAATCTAGCTTGAGTTGAACTTTTTATACATGCAAACAAAGAATAATAGATTGAATCAAATAAGTTAATTGGAAGTCACGAAATAGCATAAATTAGGGTTTTAATTCCAGCAGTTTCCAACATAATAATTCCTGAGAACAACTGCATTTTAGTTACAAGTACTACGGAACTTCAAATATTGTAACAGACCACTCTATATGCTCTCTTTGTATAGAATCTTCATTGTCTAGAATAGACAGACTTGTTCTGATTAACTTTACTTTCTGCCATGCCATTGTAGATGCTCCCTTTTCATACAATACCAGTTCAGATCTGAATATAATTGATAAGATAAGAGGTTTCTTTTGAAATGCGAGTAGGGAAATAGCTTACTATGCACGCATAATTAATTAGGAGAATGTGTGTATGTCTAAAAGACAGAGCTTACTATACACGCTTAATTAATTAGGAGAATATGTGTATGCCTAAAAGACGGACTGAGGGTGATTAGTTTAAGAGACATGGATCTTGCATTATTATAAGCATGGCAAAGGAAATTTTTTTTACCAAACAAGATTTATTGTGGTGTTAACTTTTCAGACATCAGTACTTCAATGGGAAATTTTTCCAGGATTACTCAATTGTTTCTTTGAATCCATCTTTTTAAAAAGGGATTCTGAGGCATAAAAAGCCCTTTCTATTTAGTAATCATGTCAAGCAATGCGGGCCAAGTCTTTAGTTAGACAAAGGTGTTCAGAAAGGCAACAATATGCTATATTTTCACAGCTTTTTCAATCAGCTGCCAACAAATTTGCTTCTAAGTTCTAATACAAACTATGGGAAATGATCAGGATATGTGGATTTAGAGATTATATTTTAGAAGAAATATTATAAATTTCTGGTTAATGATTTTGTAAATTGTTGCATATAATAAGTGATTTTAGCGCCGGACAAAGGTGTGATATGATGATGGTTATGCAGTAACTCGGTTTCCTCATTTAGACTTTTTACTCTTCTCCGTTTTCTATTTGGTAACTTCCACTCAAAGTGCAAGTTCTTATACACATTACTGCTAGAAGAAGACTGGAAGACAACATATCTTGAATGGTGAAGGATTAGTACAAGGTGTCACATGTGTTCTTTGCCAGGCAGGACAGTATTCCCATGTTCATCTTTCCTTGAAGGGCAGATTTATTTTCTCAATTTGAGCTCCTGTTCTGCGCGATTTGAAAATAGAGACCTTATTTGGGGATTTGTCAACTTTAATGGACTTTCTGGACACTGTAATATTCCTGCAAATGTTGGAATGGAGTTGAATATACAGCCATGTGTATAGCCCTACAAATTTGGAATGAGCATATTAAAGAGTTTGTATAACAAGTTTGGGATTATTCTAAACAGTTTTGGATTATGTTAATTCCTTTATTGCATTTTGGCTAGAAAATCCATCACCTAAAAACAGTCAGAGAAGTTTCTAATAGTTGCCCACAGGGTGCTGCTGAAAAAGAGCGCTGGAGGCAGCTAGAAGCAATGAGGAAGTTACCAGTTCAGTGGGTTGCGATGATTCTTCGCAGATGGCAGAACAAGAAATCAGATCGAGGTTGTGATATTGGAGTAAGATGCCAGTGGTGCTGATGTTCATCTTGGTTGCACACTTTACTAATGCTTTAATGTATTGTCTCACAAGTTATTGAACCTGCAACCTTACAATTTCCCAGTTTACCATTCAAAGACTTCATGTTTAGTCTATTTATTCACAATGTTTAGTCTAGATACCTATTTGTCTATTTGCTGGTTCATTTTGTGAGCTGCTTCTATGTTAAGTCATCAGCCTTGGAATCATCTTCTATTTTAGTTACTACCTTGCCCATCTTTACATGTGATCACTATAAACGACACTATTTTGAATGGGATTTGATGCTGATCTAACAAATAAAGCAATATAATAGCTTGATTCTTATTTTTGATAGTACTTGGTACTTATTTATTAGTATATAATATATATACAAGATTTGTTGATCCTGTTTCATTTACCCCTCTCACGCAATGGCCTGTGTTTAACCATTTTCCTTAATTTTCTTATTGAAATTAAGTTTCTGTCAAGGTGCCCGACGCTTGAAAAGCATTTGGATTTGCAGCTGCAGCTGATTACTTCGTCGGCCAGACAGTCTGCAGTCAGTAGACCGCCAAGGTTTATGTTCTTCCTTAGCTCTATGCTTTGAATCTCTATGTTGTGAGCTAATTATTTATAGTGATTTCAATGACATTTTCATTTACTTTGGAATGTTTGTATTATAAGCATACCTATATGTATTACTTATAGTTAACATCTGTAGGCTTATGTTAAGTTATTGGAGCTGATGTGTGCGTTTGTGATATATATATATAAGCATGTTTTGATTGAATGGGACACACAATAGTTTTCTTATTGCATTTGATATTTTTTTATTTTAATAATATGACGGTTAATTATTCATTGAAGAGGCGGGATGCATTAGGACAGGTACTTGGTTTTAAACATACAAGTGTGAGGTTATTGATGTGGTTCTCCATACGATTATTGACAACATACAAAACCATGATTTTTATGATATTTTTGATTGGTGACTGAGTATTGAGTTTCTAATACTTTGATTAGGTGTGCTCTTTATGACCACTTTGTTTTGCACTTAACTATTTTATTAAATGTGTAATTATGTAGCTTATTAAACTACATGCAAGTTTTCCTTAAAAAAGGTTGTCTCTTATTGCTATTATCTTTGTTCTTTTTGGTGTATAATAACTAATGCTTTAATGTACATGCTTTAGGTCCAAAAGGACCGTGAAATTAATTCCTTTGTAAAGCAGCAACAAAAATTATTTATTAAATTTATTTTTTCTGTTTTATGACATTGACAGGTTATCATTATTCTTAAAAGGATAATCAATGAAGATTATTGGATGATATTACGACTTCTTCTTATTTAAACACCTACTATAAGACCATCTGTTATGATGGACAACTCTACTAGAAGTGAGGTAAGTTTGTTCTGTTTCACAAAATGATCGATAACCTGTACAGCATTACAAGACCATTGCATCACATTTCTTATAAATTATTTATTTCATTGAAAAATAGGTAAGTTTATATGTTTTAATTGAACTGTACTAATTAGCTTGCCCTTTGTGGAGATGTTGCATTTCAGTTGTACTAACTACTGTTGGCTGTTTTTCTTGTTAGGCTTTGAACTTTGCATTCAATGATTACTTTGAATTTTGCTTATCTGAAAATTTTCATCGTATCATGAGTGTTTTGTTAAGATCCTTTCAGAGAACCGGGATATTAAAAGCTTTTTATACATTTACAGGAATTTCCATGATAACTATACATTAAAAGCTTAGAAGTTGAATTAACCACAAAATTAAAAGTCTTTCTAAAGTTAGTGTTCTTCCTTTAGATTGAACCGTTAAAAGTCTTTGAAGTTGTCACGAAACAAAAGCACACTATGTGGTTGCATGCATGCATGATGTTTATATTGGCCAAATGAGCTGAACCGGCTTGATAATGAGCCAAAAAAGGCAGTAATTAGGCTCAAAAAATCTTCTGATTCTTCCGAACATGTGGGAGAGGCAAGAATAAACCAAAGACTGAACCCTCGGTTGATTTGAAGTTGTTTCGATGCTCGATCCAGCTTCAATTTGAATTCTGGTTCAACGTTGAAAGTCTTTGAAGTTGTCACGAAACAAAAGCACACTATGTGGTTGCATGCATGCATGATGTTTATATTGGAATGGGTGCATGATAAATTTTTTGTTCTATGAGTCCTCTTTTGCTGATGCTTGGCCTCGAAAAAGTTGCTGATATTAGCCCAAAAACTTGCCCAATTATTGCGGAGATACTCGGGTCATTGTCATCTGCATCAAAGGAGTTATTTTAGGCACTTTGAGTAAATAGCATTCTGAAATGTCAGATTGATGTCAAAAACATTGAGGTAAGTTTATAAGCTTATGAAAGGGGGAACATTTAAAATATTTGATGCTGACCTTAAAGCACCCATGTAGAGAACTGTTCGAAACTTCAAGATGGTGTAAAAACGACAGAATCATTATTACATTTCTATTACATCGTCAAAAGCTTGGTTCATATCAAGGTAGAGTTGAATAACATATGACTTCATTCTCTTCTTGAGTATTGCAAAAATTGCATACAATCTTCTTTCATCTGTAACTTGTTCCATTCCTTATCTGAAGCTCAACATTTATTCACTTTCCTGATGCAGAATCAAGGTTTTGATGTGATATTATCAGATGCCGATAGCGTGTTTCATTCCATTAAGGTGATAAACCTGCAAACTACCCTTGTAATTTCTCTTACTTTTTTTTACTAGCTTTCCTTTTGATGAGTTGAATATAAAGGCGTAGTCCCACAAGATCAAGTGCAAACCAAACAAAAGGAGTTGGAGATATGCTCTCATTAGCATTTTGTTTTGTAAATGTTTAAGGATATTTTTTCCATAAATTTTGCATGTGGGCTGTCGGTTTATTTGAAAATGTTGTACTACTGTACGCTGAGGTATTTCGAAGGTAAAATAAACACAAACAAACCATTTTTATTTATTTCATGTGATATATGTGAGATTGCTAAGAATTCAGTTTACCAATCTGGCTTTTCACATGCTCTTAAGGTATGTATTCAAATTGATTATATTAAAATTGATATAAATTTTCTTGAAGGATAGTACTTAACTCCAAATGTTGCAAGTGCATGTCGTTAGCAATGCATATATTAGAACATTACTCATGAATCTCAAAATGTTTCTAGATGTGCGTGACTAATCAATAGGAAGCTTTTAACAGTTACATCAAAAATATACAAAGATGGTTATATGTGACTGATATACACCAAAGTAATGATTATTTTCTCAGAACAAAATTATGAATCTGTAATTAAGAATTAAGCAGCATGATCTAATTACTCAATTCTGCAAAATATACAAACCATGGTATGTGATCAAATAGAATAATTTACCAATATACTTATTACTGAAGTATTCTTGCAAATGTTTATGCCTTAAAATATTACAGATTTCATTTTGTCCTAGGATTTAACTATAGTTTCTACCAAGCCAGGTCCATACTGCCTTTGATTTATTGTGAAGAATAACAAGTTTTTTCCCCATGATTGTGCTTAGGCATTTGAGGAAGCTGTTTAAGGTGGATCCCGCAAATTTTTTGATGACCATTTGTGGGAATGATGCCTTGAAAGAGCTTTCATCTCCAGGAAAGAATGGGAGCTTCTTCCAATTGACAAAGTATGATCGGTTCATGATAAATAAGGTGAAGAAATCTTAAGTAAAGGTTGATTAGCTTAGCTCTTTTAGCCTAAAATCTTTTATTTTGTCTTTCCTTTATGGTGAACGTTGACTCTCTGATTGACAGAAATGCTCATGACAGAATTTCAATGCATTAGTTTGTTTCAGAGCATTACTTGTGGAAGTCATATATTAACAAACAAATAGTTGAAATTCTGAGTAACGAGAAATTCATTCTAACCGAAGCAAAGTTTTCAGAGTGAGGTAAATACAAACTGTCACATTTTAAGCTCTAGGCTTTTTCTAATTGAACAAAACATATTTTGTCAACATCACCTAAAATTTTGTCATGTGATTTGTTAGGCTGAAACTTACGGTTTTTCTTTTGGATATTAGTTCTGACAAACCATTTATTGGATGACCTGGATTTTTCTTCCTCCTGTTTTGCAGGGACAGCATGTGGTAGTCTTGAAAATCCAAAACTCACTTATACTGAAGATGTTAAGGTACGTTCAGGCAGCAATAAGATTTCTCTGTTAAGTGCTTCCGTTGGTCTTCCTGTAAGTTTGCTTTACCTACTTTTTCCTGTAGAAAAGCTGATAACAACCATAAACAAATTAAACTTTTGATTTAATTGAAGAATGTCGGGGAGCATTTTGAGACATGTAATGCTGGAGTGCTTGGTCCAGTTACACTGAATGGTCTTAATGAGGGACGAAGAGACCTTACATGGCAAAAATGGAGCTATCAGGTTAGCTGTCTTCAAATTAGTACTGTGAATGAAAATAAAGATTGCAGGTTCAGTGATTTTTATGTTTGTTTGCAGATTGGTTTGAAAGGGGAAGAATTGAAACTTCATTCTCTTACCGGAAGTTCGAGCGTTGAGTGGGGTCAAGCATTTCAAGACCAACCTATCACATGGTACAAGGTTAGGACCATTTACTTTTAGATATTGTTATTGATCGATGATTAAGTGAAAAAATTTCAATTTACGTTGAGAAAAAAAGAGCATATATAAGCAGAAAATAATATCGAACTCCAGTTAATTCCTCTTTGCTTTATGTATTGAAAACTTGCCCTGCGACTTTTTTGCATCTTCATCAAATGTGGCCAACTTACTTTATCTAATTATATTATACATGAATGCTTCAGGATGTAGTGTCAAATTTCTTTATCGACTCTGCCAAATCAACTTGAAACACTTTAAATTCTAGATTATATAATTGACATATTCGACATGTTTTAAATGTTACATCATGTTTGTGAATAAACCATATTTGGATGTTTCGAAGCCCTGAATCTGATCATTGCATCTGTTCAAATTTGAAGCCTAACTCTCAAAACATTTGGTTTTTTTATTTTGTAAATATTTGGATGAATTTACATAACATTTTAGTAATTTATTATTTCAGGACATCTTTTGTCTATATATGAGGTCTCTGGCAGTTGAAACCGAGTCAAAAGACCAATGGAACTATAGATTTTTAGGGATTAGTGAATCAGGGAAAGGAGATTATGAATTTCCACAAGTTCTATCACTATTATTCTCAGTTCTCAAGAAGACAATTCAAAAGAATGAGAGTTTGCCGGATTCTACAACGAGGAAAGCTAATGACACCATTGACCATGGTCTCAGATCACAGGAACTTAGCATACAAAGTTACACTAAGCACATATTCAAGTACTCAAATTGTAGCCATTCATGCTTTATCCTTGCACATCTATACATTAACAGATACCTCGTGCAACCAGGTGTCCATCTTTCTTGCCTCAATGTTCATCGGTAGCTAATGACAAGTGTGGTCATTGCAGCAAAATTCATTGATGATGCGTAAGTATTGCATGCATTCTTCTTTCCAAATGTTTTAACTTTGGATTTAGTTCTAAAAAAAAGCTCATAGTTCTTTGGGAGTCTTCTGTTAAGTTTGTTACATTTGTTTATGTCATAGAATATATCATGTTTCAATTTCTTTTTTATTTAAAAAAAATCCTCTTTCATGCTTGCTACAGTACACATTTTTGTTAGGAATATAAACTGTTTAGACAATAACGAAAATCAGTTTAAGTAATTTAATAATTAACATATATAAAAAATATATCAAATGAAAAATAAATAGAGTTAAAAATATATCAAATGAAAAATAATTAACATATATAAAAATATATCGAAGCGTGCAAAGCACTGTCCCAAGAAACTAATTGCCCCCTCTCGTACAGGGCTACGCGACAATAGATCTCGGAGATACGACGACCCTCGGTCAGGCGACCTCCTTCTCGTCGGCACGAGCTTCAAGAAGGTTTTACGAATCCTTCGTGACTTTCAGGGAACCAACGAATCGTAACAGCAAGTAAGTGTAAGAGGAAGAACAGAGAAGAAGAAGAACTTGTTGTATTTCGTTGTGTCTTTTGCCCTCGCACCTTGCAGTTTATATAGAGAAAAGAAAACCGTTATTTAGCTAGCCATTTAACACGTTCTTAATGCTAATAAACATTACCGTTTAATACGTTATAAATGTTAATTATGTTGTAAATGTTAAGCAATAATTTAGCTAGCCGTTTATTAATTATTATCATATTAAACACGTTTTAATTGCTTAGCTCGTTTGATTAACATGTTTTAATTGTTCCAATTAGCAAAAAATAAAAGTTCAAAATGTAGCAGATCAAGAGCCCCTCAATCCGGAGCTGTATTCGTGTCCGTAGGTCGTGTACGCGCGCCACCCGACCCCGATCCCGGCCCGGCCGGCGCGCGCGTGTGTGGTGTGGAGTATAACCTTTATTTTCTTCTAGGCATAGGAGAGAAAGGAAAGACATATAAAGAACCTATCTTCCCATCTATTTTCCAATGTGGGACTAAACTTTTCCTCTTTTCCTCTACAAACCCAAGTTTTAAGTTACAACTCCAACAAATTTTATCTATTTTCAAACCAAATGCTTCTATGCCACTCATTTATTGTGTTTCATTAACAAAATCACTTGTTCATTGACCTAATATAGATAAACTGTGTTTATAATATCTTCATTTTATTAACTATTGCCAAAAAATGTTTTCCAGATTAGCAATTACTAAATTTCGTACTTGAAAACTTTCATTTAGGTAGTAAAAAAGGGAGAACAATTGGTTGCTTAACAGAGCCTTCTCGTCACCATGCATCAGGACAAGCCGAAAATGCATGCAGCTTACTAAAAACTCAAGTAGCAAATGATTCAAAAGAAGCTTTGATGAGTCAATAGTTCTATATGTCATTGCTATTAGCCAGTGATAAGTCAGCTTCAGTGGACCTATGCTACATCTGATATTTTACGATTATGAAAATTTTGATATGACTCATAAATACGTATATATATATATATATATATATATATATATAATAGAGTATGAAAGAGCTGTAAACATGAAATAAGAGATATTGTAACAACGTTTGTTGAAAAATCATTTATATGATAGAAAACATCAAAAATCGTGTTAAGTGTACATATATTGAGCTTAAATATAAACATACAATATATGTAAGTAAACTACTCTTATACCTAGGTAATTCCACACATATGAACTTGAATATTTAACGCTTGATTGTCGTTTGTTGAAATACCTGTAAAGAGAAACATAACAACAAAACTAGAGAATATATATGCGATAAATTGTTTGACAAATCATCATCAAAACTATATGGTCAACAATATTAACCGAATTGTTTATTAAATATTTGGTTCCCTTCCACCCCTACTCACGCACTAGCTAAATAAGCTCTTGAAGTAGGTAACTATTAGGTTTGGATGGAGAAAATTCCATCCACATTTATTGATCTTGTGATGAACGATTGTAAAATAAGAAATATAATATAGTAAATGTGAGAATTAATTGTCTATTTTCATTTCTACATTTGGATACAACTAGAAAATAAAATGGGAATGATAATTTTTTTTATTTTTGATGCATAGAAGTAAAAAAGCAAATAGAATATGTTTAAAATTTATTTCAAATTTTTTCCCATTTTCGTGGAATTCCTATATCATTGCTAATTCACACTACTAAATAGGGGAAGAGATGAAAAGTGGGAATAAAATTTTTATATTCTATCAAAATTGTGTATTTGGTATGTATGAATAAAAAGTGGAAATGGGCATTCTATTATGGAGTTCGAGGAGTAAAGATTTCCAACCTTTGGAAACTCATTGTTATTTATATATATGTCCCTTAAATCATATGTAATTGCAAAACTACCCTCTAAATCTAGATATTTGCAAAAGTTACCCTAAAGCATCAACTTTGTTAAAATTACCCCTCAAATCAATAAACCATCAACTTTGATGGGCTGATTTGTCATTACAATATAAATATTTTTTTAAAATATTAAAAGATTTCTCACCATATCTGACAAGGTCCATGGTTTGCTGATCTTGGGTTTATTTATTTGTTTATTTTTTTTTCAAAGTTGATGATTTGAAGGATAGTTTTAATAACACTGAACTTTAGGGATAGCTTTTGCAAATATATATAATTTAAGGAGTACATGTAAAGAAAACATTTCCCATAATCTTTCGGTCCTTCTATTTCTTGTGGGCATTTTCTGTTCGAAAATAAAAGATCCACCTTTTTAACTAAAAGCTTTACTTCTTATGTACAGGTCAATTATGATTTATTTTAAAAATAAATATCGCCATAATTCCTTCCAAAATTTTCCCTTCCTTTGAAATAATCTTATATTCACTTTTGACCTCACATTGATCATAGCTATTTAATAAATAAATTTGATTAAAAAAGTGGATCCATATTTCTTTCGTGATGTCTCTACGTTAAATTTTGTTGATATGTACACTCGTGATATCTCTATGTTAATTATTGATATATTGATATGTACACTCGTAATATCTCTACGTTAAATATTGTTGATATGTTGATATGTACTCTCTCTCTCTCTCTCTTCCCCACATTCACATGGATATTAGATTAGGGGCTGTTTGGTTGTTTTCCGAAAAAAACCGGAAATGGAAATGTCACATTTCATTTGATTTCAACCCATTTCAAGAGTTTTCCCACCTTTCTTTTTTTGTGTTTGTTTCGCAAAGAAATCACCTCATTTCACCGCCAAGTCACACAAACAGACAAAAAAAGCCGCAATAGTAACAGTGCACCACATTTCTATTTCTTGTGTTTGTTTGAACAAAAAGCAAAGGAAAGAGAAATCAGCCCATTTAAATAATCTGTTTTATTCAGCTTTAATATTCTAACAGTGCTTTTAGTAATAAATAATTCATTGAAGTGACATTTCCAAGTGTTTTCAGAGGTTTTTGTTGTGAAAACACATTTCTTAAAAAGCTGATGTGGCATCCTACGTGGCGTTTCATTTCTTTAAATTACAAAATGAAACAAACTGAAGAAATGGAAAACCCTTGAAACCAAAATCCTATGTGGCACATAGGAGATTTCTTGAAAGGTGATGTGGCGGATGTTTTCTCATTTTTTTTGAGCAAACAAACAGACCCTTATAAACACCTCAATACAATGACTCTCTCTCTCTCTCTCTCTCTCTCTCTCTCTCTCTTCCCCACATTCACTTGGATATTAGATTATAAACACCTCAATACAATGAATATTCAATTTCTCTGGAAAGCTTAATACTTAATTAGTAAGTAAAAACTTACACTTAACATTTGTTAGTTTTTAATAAAAAGAAAAAAAAACCATGAAGCAAAAAAATGAAATGATTTATGTGATTTATTTTTTCCAATTTACCTCAGCGCATCCCAAGTATTTTCCTAATAAATTAAAACAAAGTGTCTGAATATAACTTTATATTCAACCGCCCCCCTGAATAACACAGAAGATCATTAAGAACTCTATTTCGTTAATGCTTAGTACAAAATACACTAAGTGTTGGCTAATCCATTAACATCGGGGGACAAGAATAGTTAATGTCCTGTAAAATCTTTCTAGAGATGAGCAAATCAAGCTCACAGAGATTTAAAACATTGTTTTACTCAAATTGTCTACATTATGTTACTTAATTTTTAATATTTACCCAAAGAAGTAATTCAAAAAGTATATATAAAGACCATTCAATATTGAATAAAAATATGATTAGAACACTCTGCATATTAGTAAGATATGTGAACCATAAAGAAAACAATTGAAATATTCAAACTATTTTCATAACCTTCCTTCGAGTGGCTCAAAATGCTTATACGTAATGTGCTATGATTTTGTACTTTTTGATTTTATTCTTGAATTTTGAGTAAAAAGAGTAAATAATAGTTGTTTTTCTTAATTTCATTGAAGGATCTGTCAGAATCACGCCTCAAAACCCTCAATAATGTTTCTGCAGGCTATGAGTTCATAAGCACTTGAATTCTTGTGGGCTTGTTAGAATTGGAATGGGCCTTGGACTCATGCACATGCACTGAATTCAAATGGGCCTTGAAGCTCATACAATGGCATGAGATGTAATTTAGACAGTGGCATTAGCTGTAACTAATGTTAGTCCTAAATCGCTTTGGATTCTCATGAATTTTTTTTCCTCCTACATGGATCACGGAGCCCAAGTTTGCCAATCTCATCAAAATTCAACAAATTGCTCTCTACATGAACGGTCAAGATTAGCTCTGGATTAAGGGCATTACTGAAGGGCTTTATTATTTATATGTTTATATATACTAGTTAGGATGCACGTACGTTACACATGGTTAAATATTCTATTTGTTTTTGTTGAGTTTATATGTTTGCTATAACTTTATTGTGGAAATAATTGTTTTATTGTTTAAATTTGTTTTATGAAAATAAAAAATGAGAAACTTAATCAAAATAAAAAAATAACAGAAAGTATTATGAAGAATTTTTGAGTGTTCACATATAAGAATACACAAATTTAAAAATAAAATGAGCAGAAATAGTCTACAATATCCAAGTGAATCAAGGTTGATGATCGATTGATAAATTCCTAGTTGTTATTGTAGTCATCATCTCGTAAATTGTTTTAATTGTCGCATACACGCAAACACACACAGACATGCATGTGGATTTTTTTATCAGTCCCTTATTATCATTAGTATTTTGCTATTAGTTCATCAAATCTTCATATTTTGATGTTAGAGTGCATAAATATGTTGATATGAGTTCATATAGTTAATTGATATTATAAATGATGGGGAATATTTTGTTATGTTTAATGTTTTTAAGGAAATTAATAGTTATGCCATCACTCCTAATACCCAAAACAGCTGTACCCATTAAGCTTAAGAAACTATATAAAAGGCCCAATCTAAATTCATTTCACACCTCATCTTCTCCAGCGACCCAAAAAAATGGTGAATGATGAACTCATCTTCTTTAACAGCTCTTTTTATTTTTAGAGGCTATAAAAGCCTACAAGGCTGTCTAAAAATCATAATAGATAGCTTATCCCCCATCAAATACCGATGATGGAAGTTACAATCTGACGACTTCCAGAAGGCTACAATTTGAAGACTTTCACGTAGATCGCTGAAGGTTACAATCTGACAACCTTCACGACAACCGATGAGAGCTCTAGTTCAATAGCATTCACAATCAACATCGGGAGTTACAATCTGACGACTCTCATATTCTCAAGGAACCAAGACGAAGATTACAAGACAATGATCTTTGCAACGCTATGACAAAAGAGATTACTTTGTGATAATCTCTTCAAGACAAGACGCGGAGGTCCTCCCCGTGTGTCAACATCAAAACGCCGGGGTCGATCCCGCGTTACAACATCAAAACGCGAGGGTCGAACCTACGTTACAACATCAAAACGCTGGAGTCGATGCCGCGTTACAACATCAAAACGCGAGGGTCGATCCCGCGGTACAACATCAAAACGCGAGGGTCGAACCCACGTTACAACATCAAAACGCCAGGGTCAAACCCGCGTTACAACATCAAAACGCTGGAGTCAGATCCGCGTTACAACAAGCGAAACGTGAGAAACGTGAGTGACCCTCGTGTTCTGGATGTTCAGTCAACACCCAACCTCGCGTCTCAATCCTAAGACGCGAGGTTAGGGTCCTGAACGCCAGGTTGGGCGTTTGACTCATTCAAATATGAGTCGAACGGTTTCAGAACCGTTTTCCCCACGATCTGAGGAAATCACGCCCACTTAGGAGCGGATTTAGAGGGCAGTTACACCCCATTAATCCCCTATAAAAGCGAGTAAACTCAACTGAGTTCAGGGTTGGAATTTCTTGGCTCAGATCGACCACTAAGGGTTGGCTTCTTGGGTCCGGAGTTCAAGGCTTTTTCGGCTGGCATTTTTCGGATCTGGGACTTGGCAGCAATAGGAGAAATCCTTGGGCGAGCTTTTGAGGAGATTGGCATCATCCTCCAACGAAGATCATCTTCAACTTCGACAACAGAGAGCTTTCATCCTTGGCTTATCAACCGAACTTTCGGTTCAAATCAACTCTTTTACAGAGTTCTTCTAAACTCATTCAGAGTTCTCAAACTTGCCACGCAAGTTCTCCACAGCGTCGAATCGTGAGGAGAAGACATCGTTCCAGTGAATCAAGACGTGTGGATCGTCAACGGAGAGCAAACTCGACGCGAGCAATCGAGGGAGGCATTCCATCGCTACCGTGAAGAACCCAGTTTTAAACAAAGAGGAAGAACCAATTTTGTTCTCCTCTCTTTTGTAATCGAATTGTAACCGAGATTAAAAGAATCAAAGTCAAATTTCTTTTCTTCTCTTTACTGCAATTTTTTAGCATACAAAAGATGGAGACTCCCCTGGGGACTAGCTTCTCTGATGAAGAAGTGGTGGCGCAATCCGATGTTTATCTCACTGGAACAACCGTCGAAACTCTCGTGGTAGAGTTTGATCAAGCCAAGTTTGAGGAGGCTATCTCCTCCGGATCCCTTAGCCCTAAGGCTATGCGCAAGATCCACAAAGTCTCCAAGAAGACTAAATCTCCAACTGTTGATGGAGTGCCGAAGAAAGTCCTCTCCTTTGGTCAAAATTCATCAAACAACCCCTCCTCTGAAGGACTGGGCTCTACCTCTGCCAAACTCGCTCAACGAGTTGAAAACTCCACACCCGCGTCAACACGATGTGTCATGGGTGGTAAAAGGCTTAAGACGGAGATAGATCCAATCAACACCGATGATGCCCTTGCAAAAGCCTTAAAACAGGCCAAGAAGAACACTGCTCGTCGAAGAAGAAGGTCTCAGCGACGAGCACAACCTTGAGAAAGTCGATCATCCAACCAACGCGAGCTTTGCGTTCGTGAGCCTAAACGCGACCCTGAGCCCAAACATGAGCTTCGCGAGAACTAGACTGAACGTGGCCCGTAATGGTGCGTTTTACAGCCAAAGCGCGGACCTCAAGCCTTCGTTGAACGTGAACTTCAACTTCGCATTTCCAAGTTAAAACACGACCCTCGCGTCGACAATGAAGAACGCGACCCTCATGTCGCCAAACCAAAACGCGACCTTCGCGTTTCAAGTGCCAGACGCGACCCTCGCGTTTCAAGTGCCAAACGCGACCTTCGCGTCTCAGGTGCCAAACACGACCTTCGCGTCTCAGGTGCCAAACGTGACCCTTGCGTCCCAAGTTTCAAATCCAATACAAAAGTTGGTGTATACCGTGGAGCGCGCCACCCCCTGGACCCCCGGCTCGCTGACTGGGCAGCGAGACCCCCGAATACTCTGCGTAGCGCGACTAGATTGAGGGGCGGATATAAGAAGTTTATGGATTGAAGGCATCTCAACCAGATCCATATTCACCAAGAGCCAGTCCTGTCCAATCATGGAATGGGGGTTCCAGTTCAAACCTCACGATCAGTGAGTAATTCTCCTCGAATCTTTACAACAGATTTGAGAGAGTTCATATCGAGAGCAAGACCGATGCAACAAGTCATTCGTTCATTCCCATATGAACGACTGATTTCTACGGTCCTCTCGGGATGTCAATGCTACTCATATACGGCCCAACTGTTAGTGTTCAACCAATTTACGAACGTTGCTTTACCCAACCAACGACGACATTCTCACAAGAAGAAGTCTCCAGAGATCGAATATCTTGAGGTCACTATCAATGTGATCGGCAGAGGGAAAGCCTCAGGTCCTAGTTCCGATGACTCTGAGACAAGTCGTTCGCCGACCGTCAGAGAAATCGTTAACGAGTTTGAAGGAGTTTACCGACACACTCGGACGCGAACAGGAGCCATTCCCCCTGTTAACTATCAGAGGTTATCCAGGGGAACCAATTCCAAGGATGAACACTCAGCCATTGCAGAGTCCCAATCGTCAAGCTCTTTTGTTGAACATGAGAGCTCCGCTTATATGACGGGAAACAAGGAAGATCTCGCAAAGAGACTTGATGAGCAGGAGGCCATGCTCAAATCTCAGCAGGAGGCCATCAATGAACTCATGGCCCTGTTGACTCAAATCATCACAGACAAGGCCAAATCTCAGGAGATAGATTCGCCACCTAGGCAAGAATCTTTCAGGAGAGAAAAAGCATCTTCATCCCGACCTCACACAAGCAAAGGAAAGGGAAAAGTGGTTGATGGTGCGGCTTCTGACCAAGAAGCCCACAACCTAGAATCTTCCTCTGATGAAGGAAGAGAGACTGAGAACGAGTATAATCTTCAGTCTGCCAAAATGGAAGAATTGGAAGCCCGCCTCAATGCCATGGCCAACAGAAGTGAGCTCCAAGACGAGGGAGTTGTCAGACCCTATCCTGCCGAATGGGATGCAGCCCCTTATCCTCCAAAATTTGAAGTCCCGACGCTACAAACTTTTGACGGCACGGGATCACCGAACCAACATATCTATCATTTCAAGTCACAGACTGGGAATGTAATATCAAACGATGCCATACTGGCTCGATTGTTCATTGGCACTCTTAAGGGAGTTGCCTTTGAATGGTTCAGGAAACTACCTGCCGGATGTATCCAAAGGTGGGCAGATTTAGAGAGACTCTTCCTGTCAAGATTTTTTTAAAGAGGATACAGAAGTCTCTATTCATACCCTTCTCGCCACTAAGCAGAAGAAGAGGGAATCCGTCAAAGCCTTCGTCAAAAGGTTCCGAACCATGGCTCTCCTGTGTTCGTCAGGTATGACACAGTCTACTTTAGTAGAGACATGTCGACACAACTTGCAGACCGACCTCCTAGCCCGAATCGGAGTTGCAGAATGTCATTCTTAGAGACAACTAATCTCTCAAGGCGATCGGGCGCAAAAGATTATTGCCAGGATCAAAGCTGAAGAACAAAGTAGGTAGGATCAACCTGAGCAATCGGACCAAGCCCAATCTTCTCAGTAGCAATCGGACCAAGCCCAATCTCCTCAGTCAGAAGGGGAAGATACTACGACCACTGAAGCTAATCCTCTTCAGTAGGATGCCGGGTCTCCAATAACTATCACGTTAACAATTACCTCTGATAGTCAAACTCATTAGATAGTGGCCTACTCCTTTTTCCCCTTGCACTTGTTCAAGACTGGGGGTTGGTTTATTTGTAGTTCATTGGATTATGAGTAATAAATTTTCTGAGTTTTTATGTTTAATAGAATACCTCTGTTAACCACAAAATCTACCAAAACTATCACGTCCATCAACTTGTCAATCCGCTTCCATAGGATGGCAGGCCCATAAAACTATCACGTTAACATTTACCTCTGATAGTCCATCAACTTGTCAATCCACTTCAATAGGATGGCAGGTCCACTAAAACTATCACGTTAATGATCACCTCTGATAGTCTGTTTTCTCCAAATTCCCCCATCAATCCTCTTCAGGTAGGATGACGGGTCTATCAAAACTATCACGTTAATGATTACCTCTGATAATCCATTCCCTCCAAATTCTCTTGTCAATCCTCTTCAAGTAGGATGACGGGTCCACAAAAAACTATTACGTTAACAGTTACCTCTGATAGTCAAAATCCCCCTGCCAATCCTCTTCAATAGGATGGCGGGTCCACAAAACTATCACGTTAACAGTTACCTCTGATAGTCAAACTCATCAGATAATGGCCTACCAGGTAATGTGCCTCATTTCGACTTCATGGATAGTGCCTCACTAGGCGATGTGCCTTGTCTACCTCTTTTTCTTCCCCTGCTAAGTCTTAATCAAGACTGGGGGTTGGTTACTTGGAATCCATTGGATTAAGAGTAACGAATCTTTCACATCGTCGAGTTAATATTAGACTTCTGACGATCATCATCCCCACAGAGTATGCATTCAACTTGCATCACTCCCAATTTGTCACGTTAACAATATACCTCTGACAACAATCAACTTATCAATCCTTGACAATAGGATTATAAGTCCTCAAAATTGCTCAAATTGCAATCTTCCCCAGCAAGACACTAAGTCTTCAAAATCAAATTCAAATCACAGGTATCAAAACTCATTGTTCCTAATGATAAACTCACCTAGCAAGTCTCCCCAGCGAGACGCTAATTCCCAAAACCTTGTGCAAATCACAAGTACACATTCTCTTGTCACGTTAACACTAAACCTCTGACAAATTCACTTATCAATCCTCGTCAATAGGATGATAAGTCCACAAAGTTGCTCCAATCGCAACACAAATCCTGTCACGTTAACACTAAACCTCTGACAAAACCCACTTATCAATCCTCGTCAATAGGATGATAAGTCCACAAAGTTGCTCCAATCGCAACACAAATCCTGTCACGTTAACACTAAACCTCTGACAACCCACTTATCAATCCTCATCAATAGGATGATAAGTCCACAAAGTTGCTCCAATCGCAACACACATCCTGTCACGTTAACACTAAACCTCTGACAACCCACTTATCAATCCTCATCAATAGGATGATAAGTCCACAAAGTTGCTCCAATCGCAACACACATCCTGTCACGTTAACACTAAACCTCTGACAAATTCACTTATCAATCCTCGTCAATAGGATGATAAGTCCACAAAGTTGCTCCAATCGCAACACACATCCTGTCACGTTAACACTAAACCTCTGACAAATTCACTTATCAATCCTCTCCAATAGGATGATAAGTCCACAAAGTTGCTCCAATCGCAACACACATCCTGTCACGTTAACACTAAACCTCTGACAAATTCACTTATCAATCCTCTCCAATAGGATGATAAGTCCACAAAGTTGCTCCAATCGCAACACACATCCTGTCACGTTAACACTAAACCTCTGACAAATTCACTTATCAATCCTCTCCAATAGGATGATAAGTCCACAAAGTTGCTCCAATCGCAACACACATCCTGTCACGTTAACACTAAACCTCTGACAAAACCCACTTATCAATCCTCATCAATAGGATGATAAGTCCACAAAGTTGCTCCAATCGCAACACACATCCTGTCACGTTAACACTAAACCTCTGACAAAACCCACTTTGACAAGGAATCAACAGCTCCAAGATCAGAGTTGAGATCCAAAGTATTCCGAAAATTCGTCCCAGTCAACCGCGAACTTTCGAAAACTTTGGAGGGGGTTCTGTAGGCTGTCTAAAAATCATAATAGATAGCTTATCCCCCATCAAACACCGATGATGGAAGTTACAATCTGATGACTTCCAGAAGGCTACAATTTGAAGACTTTCACGTAGATCGCTGAAGGTTACAATCTGACGACCTTCACGACAACCGATGAGAGCTCTAGTTCAATAGCATTCACAATCAACATCGGGAGTTACAATCTGACGACTCTCATATTCTCAAGGAACCAAGACGAAGATTACAAGACAATGATCTTTGCAACGCTATGACAAAAGAGATTACTTTGTGATAATCTCTTCAAGACAAGACGCGGAGGTCCTCCCCGTGTGTCAACATCAAAACGCCGGGGTCGATGGGCCAGAGCTTGTGAGGTAGACTACTAAGAAGGTTGTTCGCGGTGAAAATTGCCTTCATTGAATTCATTGTTATCTCAAGTAATTGCTTTTTGGTTACAAAAGATTCGGTCTTTTTTTAGATCCGGTTACAACGAAATCAAAGAAAAATAAAAAAAGATTACAACTTTCTCCTTTTGTGTCGAACAAATCGCGAGCTCCTGTTTTGCGGTCGCTCGCTTGTGTGGGTTCTTTGCCAACGCCGGGGTTAATCCGTGGACCACCGCGTGATCTAGATCCGGTCGGATCTACGCAGTATGACGGGTATTATTTCGCAAAGAAAATAATAGTCGGGGGGGATTAATTCACCAAGGAAATAATCGCCCTTAGTTCTCGGGATCAAAGGCCAAGCTTTGATCCGGAGTATGATCTCGTGTAGATCTCAGATCTGATCTCTACCTCTCTCGAACTCCTGCCTTTTATGACGTGGACGCTCGCCGAGAACCAGATCTGAATATTCAAGTCCTCAAGTCTTCAAAACTCCAAGCTCAATCTTCAATTCGGCAGAGTTTCGGCTCTCCAAGTTCCCACCTTTTCAAATGAACCAAGGGAGGCCTATTTATAGGCTCTCTGAACTGTGCCCGCGCACAGATCTGGGTCGGCCACCTATGGGTGGCCGGCACTGGGCCGAGCCACCCATAGGTGGCTCGGCTCTTGGCCGAGCCCCCCTTAGGCGTTGGGTTTCGTCGTTTTGCGTTGTATCCGTTTTTCGGTTCTGTCCGTGATTCGGTTGACCTGATTTGGCAGTAAATCCGATTCTGAGTTCGAGTCCGAAACTGATCTTGATTCGATCGTGATTCGTCCGAGTCTGCCCTTGGTTGGATGATTCGTTGACTCTTCGAACCCTTGGCTTGATTCCACATGCGAATGGATGTATTCAGGTTGGTTTGTCGAATTACCGTGCCGAGCTGTGTTCAGGGACCTATAGGCAGTTTTATACGCCTACAGATACCCCCTCCAAAGTATTTCAGCCTCGTTCTTTTATAGAAGAGTCTGGAATACTTTGGATATGATTGTCCCAACCTTCAGTCGGTGTAACGGGACCTTGGAATGGCTTCTGTCCTTGATTCCTTCAATCCTTCAGGCTATTCGGTGCTTTGTCGAATGTCTGTAAGGATTTCGGTGCTGCATTTATTGTCTGACCATTGTCGGAATTTTAGACTTGAAATCGATTCCTGATTTTCTAATCTTTAGCTAACCGTCGATTGTTGACGTTGAGTCTTTATTTGCGACGCGTTGTCCGACGTAGTGTTGTTGAGTTATCCTTAAGAATATTTAGAAAAAAAATATTCTCCAGGAACTTCTCAACCAAAAATAGGGAATAGTTTATACTCATATATCTTATTGGAGTAATTTCTGTGCCCAAATGAGCTGAACCGGCTTGATAATGAGCCAAAAAAGGCAGTAATTAGGCTCAAAAAATCTTCTGATTCTTCCGAATGTGTGGGAGAGGAAAGAATAAACAAAGGACTGAACCCTCGGTCGATTTGAAGTTGTTTCGATGCTCGATCCAGCTTTAATTTGAATTCTGGTTCAAACCAGGTCTGGTCCGGTTCAACTTGGTCTGGTCCGGTTCAACTAGGCTTGGTTCAACATTATAAAAGAGTTCTTTTTTCTCCTCATTAGGGCCGCCCCCCCCCTTGACCCTTTTTCCACTTTTCTCTTCCCTCGAGCATCTTTTCTCCCTCAAAACTTCATAGTTGCATTAGATCTAGTCTTCCTTTGGATCTTTGACTGAGAAATCCTTCAAAATTTCCATATTTAGAATTTCTCTCAGGCCCCTCGAGCGCGTGGTCCGAGTCTCTTTCAAGATCTGATTTTTATTGGATCCACGAGCTTTTCCTCAGGTAAATCCTCAATCATTTTAGCATATTTTATGCTTAATTCAATTTATGAATTTGTGGGGTCGTATGCGAGGGTTAGGATTAAAATTTGGTGCCTCGAGCTCACCTTTCAGGGGGGAGAATTGCAAAAAAAAAGAACTTTTTCTGGATCTGATTCCTTAATTTATTTTGCAGGTCTCTATGTCTCGTATTGCGAGAGGTCAATCCTCTACCGCGTCGGCTGATGGCGCGCCTCCCTCTTATGCTGGTGAGCTATTTTTTGGAAATTTACAAATTAGTCCATTTTTTCTTGGAAATTTACAAATTGGTCCTTTTTATCCCCATTTTGTTCTCCTTGGTGAGGCAATCTGGAAGAGCCTTGATTCTCCTTGGCGAGGATCGACGCTTTAAAGATATGTTTTGCTTGGTCAAAACCATATCTCAAAATCATTAAAGGGGGCGTTTTGACACTGCATTGTGCCTTATAAGGCAGGGATATATAGTCGATATACCCTATCTTATAAGTGCATAATGTGGCC
>NC_033797.1:134125308-134128465 GCF_001876935.1 Asparagus officinalis
TAGGTCAGACCCGCGATGCAAAAACCAAACGCGGAGGTCAGACGCTGAGGTCAGACCCGTGATGCAAAAACCAAACGCCGAGGTCACACCCGTGTTCCAAATTCAACATGCAAGGGTGAGTCTCGCGTCTCAAGTTCAAAATGTAGGGATACACCCCAACATTCCAGAAGCAGGATTATGGCGCATACCTTCACACAGGTCCTACATGGCAAATCCCTTCAACCAAGATACCTTCGAAGCGAGTGCAGAGAACGACTTCTTTACAACAAGGAATCAACAGCTCCAAGATCAGAGTTGAGATCCAAAGTATTCCAAAAATTTGTCCCAGTCAACCGCGAACTCTCGAAAACTTTGGAGGGGGTTCTGTAGGCTGTCTAAAAATCATAATAGATAGCTTATCCCCCATCAAATACCGATGATGGAAGTTACAATTTGACGACTTCCAGAAGGCTACAATTTGAAGACTTTCACGTAGATCGCTGAAGGTTACAATCTGACAACCTTCACGACAACCGATGAGAGCTCTAGTTCAATAGCATTCACAATCAACATCGGGAGTTACAATCTGACGACTCTCATATTCTCAAGGAACCAAGACGAAGATTACAAGACAATGATCTTTGCAACGCTATGACAAAAGAGATTACTTTGTGATAATCTCTTCAAGACAAGACGCGGAGGTCCTCCCCGTGTGTCAACATCAAAACGCCGGGGTCGATCCCGCGTTACAACATCAAAACGCGAGGGTCGAACCTGTTCGCGGCGAAAATTGTTTTCTTCATTGAAATCATTGTCATCTCAAGTAATTGCTTTTTGGTTACAAAAGATCTGGTCTTTTTTTTAGATCCGGTTACAACGAAATCAAAGAAAATAGAAAAAGATTACAACTTTCTCCTTTAGAACAAATCGCGAGCTCCTGTTTTGCGGTCGCTCGCTTGTGTGGGCTCTTTGCCGACGCCGGGGTTAATCCGTGGACCACCGCGCGATCTAGATCCGGTCGGATCTACACGATTTGACGGGTATTATTTCGCGAAGGAAATAATAGCCGGGGGGGGATTAATTCACCAAGGAAATAATTGCCCTTAGTTCTCGGGATCAAAGGCCAAGCTTTGATCCGGAGTATGATCTCGTGTAGATCTCAGATCTGATCTCTACCTCTCTCGAACTCCTGCCTTTTATGACGTGGACGCTCGCCGAGAACCAGATCTGAATATTCAAGTCCTCAAGTCTTCAAAACTCCAAGCTCAATCTTCAATTCGGCAGAGTTTCGGCTCTCAAAGTTCCAACCTTTTCAAATGAACAAAGGGGGGCCTATTTATAGGCTCTCTGAACTGTGCCCGCGCACAGATCTGGGCCGACCACCTATAGGTGGCCGGCATGGGTGGCTCGGCTTTGGCCGAGCCCCCCTTAGGCGTTGGGTTTCGTCGTTTTGCGTTGTATCCGTTTTTCGGTTCTGTCCGTGATTCGGTTGACCTGATTTGGCAGTAAATCCGATTCTGAGTTCGAGTCCGAAACTGATCTTGATTCGATCGTGATTCGTCCGAGTCTGCCCTTGGTTGGATGATTCGTTGACTCTTCGAACCCTTGGCTTGATTCCACATGCGAATGGATGTATTCCGTTGCTTGCGTGCGATTCGTTAGCCTCGTCGCCTCTCAATCTATGCGAGGAATCAATACTGGAATGGCCAAGCCCCAAATGCCGCAGTCTAGTCGAATCAACAGAAGTCGCCAGTTCTCCACCTGCCACTATACCTCCAGTCAAGTAATACACGTTATTTCTCCTGACGCCCTTCATCAAAATACGAGAGTCTCTCACAATCTCAAGAACCATGTCCTCAACACGAACCTTCAGACCCTCTCCAACCAAAGCTCCAATCGAGATAAAGTTCTTCCTCAAAGAAGAAACATATCTCACATCATTTAACTCCCTAACAGTACTGTCAAATATTTTTATACGAATTCTTCCTATCCCAAGGATCTGACATGCACGGTTATCAGCCATGTACACCACACCACTATCCACCAGCTTCTCAAAACTAGAGAACCATTTCCTTCTAGGGCACACATGATAGGTCATGGTTGCTTCCCTTTTCCCTTCCGCTTATTCTTCATCCATTCGTCGAGCTTTGGGCAGTCTTTCTTCCAATGACCAGTCTCCTTACACCAAGCACACTAATCTTTTCCAATTATAGGATGCCCTACTCTAGACTGTGATTTCCAATTCTTCCGGTTCAGATTCTTCCCTCTTGCGACCATCGCCTCTGCTACCGGCTCAACTGAAGCCTCCTTATCCTTCTTTCGAAGCTGATAATTCACAAGTGCAGCAGTGACCTCACTATACGAAAGTGATGCCTTCCCATTAATCAGAGTAAGCAAGTGCAGCAGTGACCTCACTATACGAAAGTGATGCCTTACCATTAATATGAGTAAGGACGAAGGTCTCATATTCCTCGTCGGGCAAGGAACTCAATAGCAACAACGCCTTGTCCTCATCTTCAATTATAACATCCACATTCGCCAAATCCGCAAGAAGCTTCATGTAGTGGTTCATGTGATCTCTAATGGAGGTTCCCTTCTTCAATTGGAAACGATAAAGCCTCCTCTTCAAATGCAAGCGGTTCTCAACACTATTTGTTAGATACTTGCTTTCGAGAATCTCCCAAATCTTCTTCGCAGAAGTCTCATTCATCACATCATATTTTAGATCTTGAGTCAAACAAGACCTAATCACACCACACGCCGTTCGATTCATATTTTTCCAAACCTTCTCTTCAACGATCCAAAGTTGTTTGTGCCATTAAACTTTTCCACATCTATCTTCATAGAGTGAATATTCAAACTCTGAATGGTCTTCGCGCCAGAAGCACCACCCTCAACACCCGAAGCACCTTCTTTCCCCGACATCTTACGCACCAACGAACGAAGAATAGATCCAAAACTAAAAGGTAGAGTCTTTACCAAAAGATCCCACCTTTATCACCAACGAAGTCCTAAACGGGCCTCCAAATTGATCTACTCCTCCAACCAAACCCTAGATCTGGAATCTGGGCTCTGATACCACTTGTTGTGCGCAGCGGAAATTTCGGCAGAGTTTCTGGTGCACAATAAGAGAGAAAGATCGATAAGAATTCTTGTTTCTCAAAGGAAACAAGAATCT
>NC_033797.1:134144210-134222368 GCF_001876935.1 Asparagus officinalis
CGGTTCGTGCCGAGCTGAGCTAAGGGACCTATAAGTAATTTTATATGCCTACAGATACCCCCTCCAAAGTATTTCAGCCTCGTTCTTTTATAGAAGAGTCTGGAATACTTTGGATATGATTGTCCCATTCTTCGACGGGATATTTGGGGTGACTTCCATTCTTGGTTCCTTCAGTCCCCCAGGCTGTTCGGTGCTTTGTCGAATGTCTGTAAGGGTTCCGGTGCTGCATTTATTGTCTGACCGTCTGTCGGAATTTTGAATTTGAAGTCGATTCTCGATTTTCTGACTTTTAGCTCGAGTTGGTTATTTCAACATAGAACTGACCATCGGTCGTCGGCGTTGAATCTTCATTTACAACGTGTTGTCCGGTGTTTGAGCTTCCTTGTGACGCGTTGTCCGGCGTCTAAGCTTCATTGTAACGCGTTGTCCGGCGTCCAAGTTGGAGTATACACAGTTTAAGCTCTTAAGGAATTGGAGCGTGGCGGATACTCGAGTCATGAGACCAATCTACGGAGTTGATACATCTATGACTCGTATTTATAGAATTTTTGGTAAATTCTCAGCCATCAACGGGTTTGATGAGCCTTTACCGACTACCGTTTGAGTCGGGCTAGCATGCGGATTGTTCAAGTCCGTTCCGCATGTGACGTTAAGCTAAAAGAGTTAACCCTTTTAGTGCTACGATATTGAATACGTAGACTTCGTCTTTCTCACGGGAATAGACTACCCGGCGACGCGTGTTAGGCGTTGACTTTAGGGTTTTTGGCTAACCCCCAGCCTTCAACGGGTTTGATTAGCCTTTACCGACTACCGTTTGAGTCGGGCTAGCATGCGGATTGTCTAAATCCGTTCCGCATGTAACGTTGTGCTAAGAGAGTGAATTCTCTGAGACTTTGTGCTATGATGTTGAATACATAGGCTTCGCCATTGTTACGGGAATAGGCTACCCGGCGACACGTGTTAGGTGTTGACTTTAGGATTTTTGGCTAACCCCCAGCCTTCAACGGGTTTGATTAGCCTTTACCGACTACCGTTTGAGTCGGGCTAGCATGCGGATTGTCTAAATCCGTTCCGCATGTAACGTTGTGCTAAGAGAGTGAATTCTCTGAGACTTTGTGCTATGATGTCGAATACATAGACTTCGCCATTGTTACGGGAATAGGCTACCCGGCAACGTGTTTTAGACGTTGACTTATCGCAACGTGTATTAGATGCTGACTTATCCCTACTTAGGCTTCGGGATAAAATTCCCCAGAATCGAACTCTGGTGTCTTTTTCTTCGGAGAAAGACTAAACCGGCGACGCGTGTTAGGCGTCGGCATATCCTTTCTTAGGATTCAGGATGAAATTCCCCATGCGTGTAAGGCATGGATTTTGGTGTTATTAATAACAATCTGCCACAATGTTGAATATGTGGACGGGTGTTCTTTTTGACGGTTAAGAACTAACCGGCAGCGCGGGTTAAGCGCAGACTTATCCTTGCTTAGGTTTCAGGATAGAATACCCCAGAATCAAACTCTGGTGTCTTTCTCTACGGAAAAAGACTAAACCGACAGCGCGTGTTAGGCACAGACTTATCCCTGCTTAGGATTCGGGATAAACTTCCTAGGATGAATCCTATATTGACAAATTTTGGAAAAGATCAGTACGGGAAAGGAATAATTTTATATTCTATTTCCCGGTCTTCTTTTAGGGTGAAGGCGAACCCGAATACAAGGAAGAATTTTATATTCTCAACCCGAATACAAGGAAGAATTTTATATTCTATTCCTTGATTCTGGAAAGGAAGAATTTTATATTCTATTTCCAGTGCAAAAGAAACTAGAAGTGGGATCTCCACTCCGAGAATCTGGAAAATCTAGATAAACTTGCCTTTTATAGGATTGGTTATCTAGACTGAAAAAAGAGTTCTTTGTTTATCAAAGTGAAACTTCAACTTCGATTATAGCCATGAGAGGGCTTAACCAAAGAGAAGAAGAAGGGAGTTCTTTCGTTTATCGAAAGGGGACTCCGAAATGAAAGTGGACCTCTTGTTCATGGAAAGAGTCAAGAGGGCCTAGAAGGACATTTTTAGTGGACCCACTGTCAATTGAAATTGATCAGTGAGGGATTTTGGAGGTGAAAAAGATTCTGGGTTATCCTCTAGAATATTAAGTGCAATATTCTTCAAGGAACTTCCCGGTAAATGGGTTATCCTGGATGTACTAGGGATAGTACTTTTTTAGGAACTTCCTATTTATTGGCATTAATTGCCTGGTGCCCTCTTGAGTAATCAGGCGATATGTGCCGTTTGAGTAGACTGTGTCTATCACAAACGGCCCTTCCCATTTGGGTTTAAATTTACCTTTCTTCTTAGAGGTTAAGATTATCGGTCGGCGAGCAGCAAGGACCAGATCTCCTTCTTTGAAGCTTCTCTGTCGGACTCTTTTGTTAAAAGCCCTAGATATTCTGGCTTGATAAAACTCGATGTGTTGTTGAGCTTCCAACCGCTTTTCATCCAACCTCTCGAGTTCTTCGAGATGTTTTTGATGGTGTTCTTCTGTCGTCATCTCGGTTGCGAGAGCGATCCGAAGGTGTATGGTGTAAATTTGATTTCCCGAAAACAGGGAGGGTTTGTTTGTATTAATAAGAAAGCTTATTACAAACTAATAATCAAATGGTTACAACAGAAGCAGAGAGAATGCCCTCTTTGTTTTGTGTGGGGACTTTAGGTGGCTATAGGACGCTTCGCTCGATGCTCGTGTCGAGTCTGCTTCCCTTGGACCGTTCGATCGAGGTTGCTGGAGAGCTTCAGTTCGCAGTAGAAGCTCAACTCGAGGGAGTTCGGGTCTGCTTAGTTCGTCGGCGATCGGAGCTCGGAACTAAACAGTGATGCTGCAATGCAAAGATTATGCAGAGAGCTTGGTCTCAACTCTTTTTTTTTAGTTTGCGACCTCCCCTCCAGTGTGCTGGAAGGGGCTTTTAAATGAAAGAGGGACAGTTTGACTCATCCTTGAATTATGGGATGTGACCATATCTTCTTCAGAGACGTCTAGCTGCTCCTCTGTACCATGAATGGTCATTCGAGGGATTGTGCTTTATGTCCTGTCACCTAAAATGGGAAGGCCCATCCTTGTATACGAGGCAACGGCCGTCTGCTATCCGAGTGGACTTGACCAGCATTAATGAACCGCATTTATGAGTCCGCAGATCGATGAGGTGTCTGTCCGATCACTCATACTGTGCGTGACCGCCCGGCGTGCTTTGAGCACGATGCTTTCTCCTTTCCGGTCAGGAGAGGCGGCGAAGTAGGTGCACAGCACTCGAGTGGGTCTAGCCAACCTGCCGAGTGCCGGCGGATCCAGCTCTTGACTCAGACAGCTGAGGTGAGTCGCATTTATGAATGCTCAGGTTGACTCGACACCTGTCCAGTCCCTTCGCGCTGTGCGCACTGCGAGCGGCGGATACCCAGCTGTACTAGTGGCCTTGAGGTTTGCAGGCGGATTCGTCTTTGGACTCGGGCAGGCGAGTTCCGTGAAAGGCGAACTTCCGCTATTCCAACTGATCTCAACTCGTGCAGGCGAGTCGATTATTCAGGCGAATCTGGAACCGAGCATATTTGACGGCCATACGGTTTAGGCAGGCGACTTCTTGTGGGCAAATTTCCTGTAGGCTCATCAGAGGTATTTTTTTTTACCGTCTACAAGACCCCCTTCAAAGTTTTCAGACCTAAACTGGCTTGCGTGTGGTCTGGAACACTTTGAATGAAGAAATTCTTGGCGAAGCGAGCGCATTTGATTTCTTTTAGGATTTTTAGCAAACCCTCAGCTATCAACGGGTTTGATGTGCCTTTACCGATTACCGTTTGAATCGGGCTAGCCATACTATTCCCCTCAGTATGATGAGTTGCTGAACAGTTTCTCTTAGGCTTAATGCTAAGATTTCTGCTCTAACCCTTAGCCGTATGAGGCGTGGGTTTAACCGTTTAAGCGAGGTCAATCTATGGGCTTTATTCGTAATTTTACCTTTGAGGGCGAATGAATCGTCAAGGCGAAATTAGTCTTTGGGAGCTAAATTTTGCGCGACTCGTGGGGTCGGGCCAAGTATTTGTAGGCGGAATCCCTCCTTTTTGAGGCGGAACCGGTTCTGACGGGAGATGAGCCACGTGTCTGCCGATAGAGCTTCGTGCTTTCCAGCTAAGGCGGCGCGGTCTCGTCGGGTCGTGGCGATCGTGACCTGACAATACTATTTTCGTGTGTTTCGCCCCACGACGCATCGTGACCGTGGTTTTCGAACTCAACCGTCGGATGTAACCCCCAATCTCGGTTCCTTCGATATACCGAGGGCGATCTAGGCCGTCGAATTTGATCGTGGCCACGTCTTTTGTCTGTTAGGGTTTTCGCCTTTCGAGGGCAGTCGTGGCCATGTGGACAACTCCGCCCTTCTAAACCAGCCATTTTCCTCTTTTGGGAGTTACCGTTCTCTCAAATCTCGAAAGGAACTTCCACGGAAAGAATTCCCGCTTCCTCCTACAATGGCTCCGAAATCTAAGAGGTGCAAAGTGAGGGGTGCAGGCCCCGGACGTTACTCCGACCGTCTCTCTGCCGGCATGCCTGCCGGTGCTCTGGAGTCGCGCCCAGGTACGTCGATGGGTTCGCTGGACGACCTCTTGTGGGTCTTAGGTGTCGGATTTAGGGAGATGAGTGTTGTTCACTATGCTTGGTAGCTTCCCCGATTTGGGGCAAGGTTTGCTCTATTTGCCCTTAGGGGATGATTACTGTCTCCGCGGGCGAATCCTTCAGCGGGAAAGAGGCGAACTCCCTTTCCGATAGGCGAGTTCGGCCCTTTCTTGTTAGAGGGGGGTGTCCTCTGTACGGATAGACCTCGTTCGAAGTGGGTTCCCCCTTTCGACAGGCCGACTTCGCCCGCCTCTGTTTGATGGACGATTTTGCCCTACAGAGGATTTTGTTTTGATTGATTTTTTATTTCTCTGTTGCACGCGACCTTTTCCGATGAGGCTTCCCCGGAGGGTGTGGCCGTTGGCCATGCCGGGGCTACGGGCTACACGGCACCTCCTCGATTTCCCTCTTTGGCTCCAATACCTGTGTTCACCGCCGATAAGCCGCATGGCCTGATAAAGAGAGTCACGGACGGTCATCACTTGACATTACGCGAGCTGACGACCAACGCGGCGCTGACAGATGAGGACAGGGCAGAGCTGCCGAAGCCTCAATTTTTGTTCGGCGACGCTATGGCCGACCCTTCCGCCCTGTTGCTCAAAGAGAGCCGGTGGTACCGCACGGTAGAGGGGACCCATTACTACCTCCCCAGCATGTCGAGAGCTGGGTATGGAGTGGAGAGTTCGTGCAAGCGTGTGACGGGCCTGCGCCCTGGTTTAATGTCCGCTAAACCGCCCGTGGGGGAGTCGACAGCGGTGGCGGAGACCTTCCGTCACCGCTTCTTTCGAGCTGGTGGGAGCTTTCCCCCGAAGGACTTTAGAGCCCCGGGGTGGGTTTACTCTGCACCTGGCAGTGACACGTGGTGGTCCAAGATCACCGACTATGTTTTGGCCGAGAATGCTGACCTCAAGGGCACAGAGCTATATGTGGCCCTCGAAGCCACTCGACATGGCCTGCGGATCAATGCTTCTCAGTTCCATAGTATCTTGGAACTGTATTGCGCGGAAAGCGGCACGTTTTTCACCCCCAATGGTGAGCTTGGTATCACCCCTCACGAGATGTACGACGTGTCGGGGCTGCCTCTGGGAGACTTTCCTTACGAGGAGTACGTCCCCGATCAAGATGAGATCGATCAGCTGTCGAGTCATTCTCCTTTGGCGGTTGAAACTCTGTGGGAGTTACTCTGCCACTACCATATCTGCCTGAGCACCTTAGGGGCATCGGATCACAAAGGGAAGAAGAAGAAGACCCCGGGGATCAGCCACAAGAATTGGGCTGATTATCTGTTCCCAGGGAACGATGTCAAGGGGAAGCCCGCTCTCCCGTTAGGCGCGTGCGACCAGCCCGAAGTGGAGGCGAGGACAGCTAAAGAAGGAAGCACCATGACTCTTGACCGCGACGAGGGCGGGTTTAAGTCTGGTACGGTCTTTCACTCATTCCATCATCAGGCGAAGTTTCTCATCTCGGGGAAGGCGTTGCTCGCGGGGTACCTCATGTTATGGTTGAAGAGGTGCGTAATCCCCACTCACTCCTTTGAGGCTCTTCCTGTGGAGGTCGTGTATCCGGCGGTTTGCTTGGCTCACGGGAAGTCTTATTCCCTGGTATCGGCGACGATAGCGTGCATTCATCGAGGGCTCCGTACTCTGACGGCCCAATTCTGCCGCGTGTCGGTCCTTGATGAAGGGGAAGGAGTAGTTATCAAAACTCCCAATCCTAGGGTGGGGCTACCGTACACCTACTTGATGGCGTGGTTCGTATACCACTGCGAATGTTTGATGAGCGCCCCGGCGATGCCTCAGGGCGATAAGTTCGTCCCCTTCGTCCAGCGCTTGGAGCGGTGCTCCTGGAAATGCAAGGACATCCCTGATGCAAGGAAGACGCTCTCCCACTTCGGGCATTATAATTTTTGCCGCTTTTTTCCTTATTTCAGCGGGGGCGGATATGGAGAATATCTCAGGGATGCGCCGACGGCGGATCACTACACAGTCCTCCCTCGTGATGCTTTTCGCTGGTTGGTGAACATTCGACCGGGGTATCACATTCTAAGAACGGGATCTACATGCTATCTTGAGCCGTACATCCCCTGCAGGTTTGCCCGCCAGTTTGGGTATGATCAATTGTATGTGGGCAACGCCAATCCCTACCTGCGCTTTGAAGGAGGACTGGTGGATGGCGCTCGGGGATGGTTCTGGACTCATGCTGGTGGCACCCAGGCTCGTTTTGAGTTACCCGCGAGGGATCGTGATTTACATCACACGCTCCTATATTGCCGCTGGTATCGGGGTGCTAGTGCTAATCCTACTAATTTCCGGTTCCAGAACTCATGTCTGGCGGAACGCGATCGTCCTGTCAGGGGTTCTCTCCGTTCTTCGAGGCGAAGGGGCCACCAAACTGCTAGGGAGTTGTTCTCGGAGGATCCAATTGAGGACACCGGCCGAGAGTTCCCGAGCGGGGGCGGCTAAGAAGGCCCGCGGTGATGAGACAGCAGGAACTGTCCGAGCGGTAGAAGGTCGGGATAATGTTCCCCAGGTAGGTATCCCCGGAGCGGCGACGTCTGGGTCTGGAGCCGCGCTGCCCGCCTCTTCTGCTGCATCGGGGGCGGTTCTGGCGACTTCGAAAGACGCTCCTCCGCAATCTGGCGTGAGGCCACCGACGGGAGTTCCAGCGGCTTCTGCGTCCGCATCAGGAGGTAATTTTTTTTTTGCAATAGTGTCTTTGATGGCAACGTTGATCTTATACCTTTTGACATTGGCATCGGACCTACGCAGGTGCGGTTGAGAAAGTGATCTCGATTCATTCTGACGCGGATGCAGGTCCTCCGGAGGCTGGTGCATATAGTTGGCGTGGATTTGACATTCGTAGCACCGCTTCGCATAAGCGACTGCGTCAGTAACCATCCCAGGCCAGAAGTAGCCTATCCTCCGTAGACGATCCCAAAGTTTGGGTCCAGGCTAATGGGCTCCGCACACGCCGTCATGCGCTTCGCGTATGGCCTCTTGCGCCTCCGCCTTTGAAAGACAGCGAAGCAATAAGCCATCGTACGACCTTCGATACAACGTTTTAGTGGTTGAATCGTAGTAGAATCTCGAGGCACGTCGTTGGATAGACTCTCGTTCCTTCGCGTCTTCAGGCAATATGCCGTATAAGACATAGTCGATGATCGGTAGACGCCAGTCTTCTTGATTAGGCTGATCTGGCGTTTGATGAGTGGCGTTCGCCTCCGGGACGTCTTTTAGTCGAAAGAGTTTTCGGCTGGCGACTGTGACCCTTTGGGTCGTCCCCAAAGGCTGGGCTAAATTGGTTGCCAAGGATGCGAGGGCATCTGCATGAGTGCTCCTGGAGCGGAGCACGTGCTCAATGCGGAAACTCTCGAATAACTCCACCAGTCTGACGGCCGCCTTGTGGAGTGGGATAAGATCTTCATTCCTGACTTCATATTCGCCATTCATTTGTTTAACAATGAGGTGCGAATCGCCATAAGCCTCCAGATGCTTTATCCCTAACTCTTTGGCCAACTCGAGCCCTATGAGCAACGCGTTGTATTCGGCTACGTTGTTGGTGCACGGTTCCGTTAAGGAAAAGGCCCGGGGTAACACATGGCCGTGTGGAGAGGTGAGGACCACCCCCACTCCTGCAGAGATAGAACTGCTCGCACCTGCGCGAGACGCGTCGTCGAAGTACATCTGCCACACCTCTGGTGAGGAAGTCACATTGACTTCGGGAGGTTCATCTGGCAGATCTTCAAATAGATCGGTCTTCACCCCCAGCGGGTGACTAGCCATGAGATCGCAGATGGCTTGTCCCTTGACTGATTTCTGCGGCATGAAGTGGATGTCGTATTGAGAGAGCAGAAGCGCCCACCTGGCCAGGCGCCAGTTTAACGCTGCAGGTTGTGTCATGAAGACCCGAATGGGATTCATCCGGGAGATGACATGGATGGTTTGGCCCACCAAGTAGTGCCGCATCTTTTGGATAGCAAACACCAAGGCTAAGCATTCCTTCTCGACCATTGGGTACCGTTGTTCGGCACCCTGCAAGGTTCTGCTCAGGTAGTAGATGCCTTGCTCGTGGCCTGCATCGTCGTTCTGAGCCAAGAGGGCGCCTAGAGAATGTTCCATGGCCCGTATGTATATGAGGAATGGCCTCCCTGAGATTGGCACCGCAAGGACAGGCGGATTTAAGAGATAAGCTTTGATCTCTTCAAAGGCCTTTTGGCACGGCTCATCCCAGACGAAGGAGGTACCTTTCTTCATCAGCTTAGAGAAGGGTTGGCACTTGCCCGAGAGATTCGAGATGAATCTTCGGATATAAGCCAGTCGTCCCTGAAGGCCCCTTAGCTCTTTAAGATTTCGGGGTGGCTGGAGCTCTTGAATGGCTCGCACCTTGTCTGGATCAATCCGGATCCCTTTCGTCGTGACGACGAAACCAAAGAATTTACCGCTAGACATCCCCAAGAACGACTTGGTAGGATTCATCTTGAGCTGATGAGTCCTCATAAGTTCGAACATAGCCTTCAAGTCTTGGAGGTGATCCTCCTTATGGCGACTCTTCACAACCAAGTCGTCCACATAGCATTCGACCGTCTTTCGCAAATGATCTCGAAAGATCATGCTCATGGCGCACTGGTAGGTTGCGCCAGCGTTCTTGAGTCCGAAAGGCATGACGGTATAGCAGTACACCCCCATGGGAGTTCTGAATGCAGTGTGCTTTTCATCCTCGGGGTGCATTTTGATCTGATTATACCCTGAGAAGCCATCCATGAAGGACATCCTCTCGAATCCGCACGTATTATCAATGATGACATCCGTGATGGGCAGAGGAAATTCGTCTTTAGGGCACGCGGCGTTGAGGTTCCTAAAGTCGATGCAGATGCGGATCTTGCCATTCTTCTTCAAGACCGGAACAATATTCGCCACCCAGTCGGGGTGTTGCTCTTCTCTGATGAAACCAGACTCGATCAGCTTCTTTACTTCAGCTTCGATCGCCTCCATGATCTGGGGGCGAAGCCACCTTTGCTGTTGTTTGATTGGTTTGGCGTCAGGGCTGATGTTGAGATGATGCGTGGCGACCCGCGGATCCAAACCAGGCATGTCCTCGTAATTCCAGGCGAAAACGTCGATGTATTCCCGTACGAGGGCGATGAGGTCTTCTTTCTCCTGTGGGGGCAGACCGCCGCTGATGAATATGGGTTTGGGATTCGCCTCAGTACCCATGTTCACCTGGAGGACTTCGTCTTTGGTTGGTGGTTCGCGCTGTTCGAAGCGACTGTTCCACTGGGCGTTAACATGGCGATCCCACGTCTCGTCATAGAGTGGAAGTTGTTCGTCCTCCGCCATCTCGACAGGGCTACTTGTAGCCATGTTGACTGTGAAGGCCATCAAAAAGATCCCACAGCTGACTGTCTGAGTCCCAAGCGGAGGTTCCACTTCCGTCGACGATTGGTCCCCCGAACATGCATTAATCGGAGTCCTCGTCGACGGTTAAAAGCACAAGCTCCGAGCGAGGAGGGAGGAGTAGCCTAAGCCTCTCCTAGTCCTGTTGAAGTAATTTGAGGGCTTCCCTTTGGGAACGTAGGCGGGTTTGATGACCGTCTTACGTCCTCGGCCGTAATTTAGGCCCTCCAAGCTGGTGAGGTCGTACCCCATGTCGCTCATCATTCGTCTCGCAACTCGACTGTACTGCGAAAACTGGGGCGCTGGGTCCTCGTCCTCGGATTCGTCCCATAGCGTGCGCAGAGGATGATCGATCCGACCGAAAATAATATCCTTTCGATAATTATTTCGGGCTGGTACAACAAACACAGCTTGCGATGACCTGATCGGCTGCGTCTTGGCGGCGTATGACGAGCATACCAGTAGGTGTATGGAAGGCTCACTGTAGAGTTCCGACCATATTTCATTTGGCGCATCATCTTCAGACGTGGAACAAGACGACAAATAAGCAAAGTCGGATTTCTCATTCACGGTAAATTTTTCCGCCTGAACAGCGTTGGTTACATGGTGACTCTCGTAGCCAATTACAATTGACTCAAAGTCATTCAGAATTAAGCTGTCACCGTATTCAGGCTCGCTATCCGCCTCGTTGCCGCTCTCTGGCTCCTCCACTGGTGGCGCGTCGGGGTCCTGGTACAACAGGGAATCCGTGAAGTAGTTTTCGACACCTTTGAAGGGCTGCTTGTCGGCCACTACTGTCCTGACTCGTTCATAGTTGTCCACATACTTCAAGCACTGGTGTAATGTGGACGGGACTATCCTGTTGCCATGGATCCATGGGCGCCCCAGAAGTATGTTGTACGAGGGTTCAGCGTCGATGACGTAGCACGTCACCTCTGTCTTCATGTCGCCTACCCGACATTTCAGGCGGATTTTGCCGAGCGGCCGAGTCCCTGTGGCGTTAAAGCCGAAGATGGTAGTCGCAGTTGAGGAGAGGCTCTTTGGCGGTATCCCCAAGTGCTTGATCAACTTCAGGGGCACGATGCTCAGCGCGGACCCTGGATCGACCTGAATCCGATCCACTTTCGACGAGCCGACGTATCCTGTGAAGTACAGCGGCCGGTCGTGAGATGTGCTCTTGATGAGCATATCTTCAGGGGTGAAAGTAATGCACGGGACTCGTCTTTCAGAGACTTGGCAGCAAGTTGTACATCCCTATTCTGCCTCTGTTTCTTTCGAGAAGTGGGTATAGAACGCCTCTGAGTCGGCCAGCGCCTCTTGGAGGGCCTCTCGGGTAGACCTGGACAACCGGAGGAGGTCGTACATGGTGATTCGCGCGGGAATGCTTTTCAGTTGCGCGAGCACGTTGAACCGGAAAGACTGGCGGCTTGTGCTTGGTCCGTCCGGATTGGGAGGGGTTGCTGCGACTGGCCTCGCGGGAGGTCCTGCCAGGTTCTCCGCCCTCGCGGGATACTCTTTCGCGAATTCTTTCCCTGCCCTCGTGGCGAAGACGTTGGTGTCTTCTTCAGAATCGGTCAGGGCAGTCATCGCCGTGTCATCTCTACCTAGGATGGCGGAGACAACGTTGCAGTGCTTCCTCTTAGCCTCCTTGGAAGGCTGTGCAGTCCACTGCTCGTCATGGAGGAGGTCTGGATGGACCCACATCACCTGCCCATCTGGCAGAGTTTGTGGGACCAAACCCTTTTCCCGCTGGTGGTGAGGATCATCGTTAGTGATCTTCAAGACTGCCTTGGGGATAGGGATTACCCCTGCAGGGGCTTGAACCTCTGGGAGACCTGTCCCGAAGCTTAAAGTGACCATGTTCGTAGTCACTTGCTTCTGGACTTTCTCTTTCTTCAAAACCCCCGCGTCGTAGAGGGCTTGGAGTTTGTCCTTGAGGACGTAACATTTGGTTGTGTGATGGCCAAGGAACCTGTGATATGCACAGTAACTTAGGTCACCGGTTTTGTCCGCCTCCTCAGGCTTGGCGGCTTCTGGCAACTTAATCCGCCCACTCTTGAGTAGAGTGTCGAAAGTCGCCACCACCTGGTCTTCTTTGAAATCATATTGTCGCTGGGGACGTGGCTCAAACTGCCTGGGTTTAGGCTTTTGAGCAGCCTTCGGCGCCGGGGCGGTGTCGACTGCCATGATTTCTTTTCCCCTCAACCGAGGAGGATTCTTTGGCGCAGCTGGCTCCGCTGCTCCCTTTTTGGACTGCGGCTCTTCGGCCTCCAGCCTCTTGATCATATTTTCAACTTGTTCGCCTTGGCGGACAAGCTCCTTCCAAGTCCGGGTCTCTACCGCCCCTATTTTGGATAGGATATGGATCGACAGATTGTTGCGGCACATCTTAATCAGCGTCGCCTCGGAAACTTGGTCTCGACAGTGGACTGATCGATTCCGAAATCTCTTCACGAAGTCGTTGACCGACTCCGACTTCCGCTGCTTCTCAGCGAGGAGAGTGGTCATTGACACTTCCGTGTCGTCGTCGAAGAAGCGGGCGAGGAAGAGCTTCTCGACTTCGGCCCATGCCTTGATAGAGTCGGGCTCCAGTTTGCGGAACCATTCAAAGGCCACCCCCTTGAGGGTACCTATGAATAGTCGAGTGAGGATGGCGTCATTCCCCGTAAGGAATCCGGTCTGCACCATAAAATAGTAGATGTGCTGAGAAGGTGATCCCTTGCCATCAAACTGTACCAAGCTGATTGGCTTGAACTTTGCTAGGTATGGGACCATGTCCCATTCGATGGGATAGGGACGTACCACCCCCAGCTTGTTCATGTTTTGCTGGAGTTTCAGCGCGTTGAGCTGGTCCTGGAACTCGTCGAATCTTTTGTCACGGGTGCTATCCCCAGTGTGCGACGTTCCTATCGACGTTTTGGAGGAGTAATCGGAATGCTGATTATCCTCCGTCTCAGCCGCTGGACGGTGAGGAGGTACCCACTCCTTGTCCCTAGTTTGCCGGGGTAAGGGACGTTGGGTCCTTTTCTTCTTCTTCTTCTTGTTCAGCAGTTGCTCCATCATCTCTCTTAGAGAGTCGATGGTTGCCTGCTGTTCCTCCAGCTTTTGAGCCATCGACTGCTCGGTGTTGAGTTCGGTCATGTGCACTCTCGCCTGCGCGTCCTGACTTGAACGCGAGGTCTGGGATGTGGCCGCCGCCGAATGAACCTCGTCTTCACTGCAGGAGGGGGGTATCAAGGTAGAGTAATCAAACCCGATGCTTGCCCCCCTGCGACTTCGTGTTCGCTGGAATATGCCATTCTGACGGCGTCGAGCGAACCGAGTGTTGGGTCTTAGGACGGAGTCCGAGTCTGGCGAGTCGGAAAGTACCGCCTTCCCCTTATCCGTCATGTTAACTGTGGCGGATGAGAGCTCTGGGTCGTCAGCAGCGCGTCTTTTCTGGTGACGACGCCTTTGACGGGAGGGCTTTGGCCGAGAAGACTGTTGCGACAATCTCTCGAACACCGAAGGTCTCGCCGTTCCGACGCATTGGCAGTCGGCGAGGACCGTGTGGATGAGTCTCTCACAGTGGCACTGAGGATTCGCTTCCTGTATAGTGCGTTTGCGAGTTAAATATTCCCTAAGGTCTTCGGTGGGCGGTTGGTGACAACCCCCAGCTTCAGAAGAGTCGCTCGGGTGAGCGCATGAGGGATCTTTTGACGCGCTCTCTGGTGCGCGTTGGGTGGAATGCTTTGGTGCTGGAGTTGGGCGATCTTGCCTTGACTGGCGAGTCTTCGCGTTTGAGCGAACTCCAGTACGGGGTTCCAACCCTTCGTTTGAAAGAGCGGGTTCGCGAAGAATCGCCTACCTCTCTACCTTTACGTTTATCCGCCAAGTGGTTATGGCGAGGCTCGCCAGCCTTCAAGGATTCGCCTACTTGGGTAGGCTCGTTCGCTCGGTGTGGTTTATTCGCATCAGGGATATGACCTGAGAAGCGAAGTCCTCCTGAGCGGAAGGCTCTGTCGTCCTCTGTCGGCGCTCCTGATTTGGAGGGCCTTCCGACGTCGGGCAGTTTGCCTTCTCGTCTAGCGTTTCTCGGGCCTGTATGATGGTTCAGGCCATTGTGAGAAATGGAGGTTTGGACCTCCTGTCTGACGAGAGTTTGCCGCTGCTGCTGGCTAGCTCTCCCAGCGAGGAGAGCGTCACTGCGGGCTGTGGCAGTACGGTTTGTGCCGGAGTGAACCGGCGTTTCCTCCGAGGCAGGTGTCTGCGTGGACCGCTTGGCGATCCATTTGGCAGACCCTTACCTCTTGCGCTCGATCTCTGGTTTGACCTTGATCGATTGCGAGGGAGTGGACTCCTCCGATAAGGCTCGGGGGGAACCCGTAGGTGTAGAGGCTTTGACCGTCTGAGGTCGGCCTTGGCGCACGACTCTGTGGCGTCTGCGGGACGCATCACCGCCAGAGGAGGAGGAGGACAAGTACTCTTCGTACTTGGCCTGGTCGAACTCAATTTCTAGGGACTCCACGGTCATCCCGACAGCAACCTCATGGTCGTCCCGACAGCAACCTCATCAAATTGAGCCACCACCATTTCGTTCGATGAAACAGCTTCTCCCACTGTGGTCGCCATCTTCTGTATGGTGTAAATTTGATTTCCCGAAAACAGGGAGTTCTGTTTGTATTGATAAGAAAGCTTATTACAAACTAATAATCAAATGGTTACAACAGAAGCAGAGGGAATGCCCTCTTTGTTTTGTGTGGGGACTTTAGGTGGCTATAGGACGCTTCGCTCGATGCTCGTGTCGAGTCTGCTTCCCTTGGACCGTTCGATCGAGGTTGCTGGAGAGCTTCAGTTCGCAGTAGAAGCTCAACTCGAGGGAGTTCGGGTGGTGCTGTAATGCAAGAATCTGCTAACAGCTTGGTCTCAACTATTTTTCTCTAAGTTTTGCGACCTCCCTCCAGTGCGCTGGAAGGGGCTTTTAAATGGAAGAAGGACAGCTTGACTCATCCTTGAATTATGGGATGTGACCATATCTTCTTCAGAGACGTCTAGCTGCTCCTCGATACCATGAATGGTCATTCGAGGGATTGTGCTTTATGTCCTGTCACCTAAAATGGGAAGGCCCATCCTTGTATATGAGGCAACGGCCGTCTGCTATCCGAGTGGACTTGACCAGCATTAATGAACCACATTTATGAGTTCGCAGATCGATGAGGTGTCTGTCCGATCACTCGTACTGTGCGTGACCATCCGACGTGCTTTGAGCACGGTGCTTTCTCCTTTCCGGTCAGGAGAGGCGGCGAAGTAGGTGCACAGTACTCGAGTGGGTCTAGCCAACTTGCCGAGTGCCGGCGGATCCAGCTCTTGACTCAGACAGCCGAGGTGAGTCGCATTTATGAATGCTCAGGTTGACTCGACACCTGTCCAGGCCTTCGTGCTGTGCGTACTGCGAGCGGCCGTTTGACGGTCCTGGGGTACTGTGCTATCTCCCTTCGGGTTGAGAGGGATGGGAAGGTCCATCTCAGCACGTGGGGTAGCGGATACCCAGTTGTACTGACGGTCTTGGGGTTTGCTGGCGGATTCGACTCTGAACTCGGGTAGGCGAGTTGGGTGAAAGGCGAACTTCCGCCATCCTGATCGATCTTAACTCGTGCTGGCGAGCCGACCGTAAGGCGAACCTAGAATCGAGCATATGTGACGTCTATGCGATTTAGGCCCGTGCCAGAGAACCGAGCGTGCGAGCTCTTCTCGCAGGCGAATTTCCTGTAAGCCTATAGAGGTATTTTTTACCGTCTACAAGACCCCCTTCAAAGTTTTCAGACCTAAACCGGCTCGCGTGTGGTCTGGAATACTTTGAATGAAGAAATCCTTGGCGAAGCAAGCGCATTTGATTTCTTTTAGGATTTTTAGCAAACCCTCAGCTATCAACGGGTTTGATGTGCCTTTACCGATCACCGTTTGAATCGGGCTAGTATATGACATGATGTTTGATAAAACTGATGACGTTGTTCGTCTTCACTTCTCTAAGCGGAATCGCTTCAGCCCATTTTGAAAAGTAATCCGTGATTGCGAGAATGAATCGATCACCTTTGACTGAAGGGGGAAAAATAGGACCGACAATGTCCATACCCCATGTCTCGAACGGCCAAGACGTGGTTGACGTGTGCAACTGCTCTGGCGGTTGATGCATATAATTTGCATGTATCTGACAAGCATGACACTCTCGGGCGTATTCGATTGCGTCACGAACCATTGTTGGCCAAAAATATCTCATTCTCCTGATGCGATCATACAGTTTGGGACCGGGCTGATGCGCACCGCATTCTCCTTCGTGTGCTTCCTTAAGAACTTCTTCTGCTTCTTTGTTCGAAAGGCATCGGAGTAACAAACCATCGTACCATCGACGGTATAATGTATGCGTCTCGGTATTATAGAAGAATCTTGGTACTCTTCGACGGATTGATTCCCTTTCTTTTATGTCCTCTGGTAAAATACCATACTGGACGTAGTCTATGATAGGAAAATGCCAATCTCGGGACTCAGACCCAATTTGAGTTGAATTCACCTCCTTGGCGTTTATGTTTCCATCGTCTTCCTCTTCAATATCCATATCGTATATGGGTATGCAGAGCTGATGCGTCCTTACTGTGACTAACAGCTCTTTTTCGGGAGGCTGCGCAAGTGAAACCGCTAGTGCTGCCAGTGCATCCGCATAAGCGTTCTGGAGACGAGGGATATATTCAATGAAGAATTCTTCAAAAGATTCTGCCATTTTGATGGCCTCCTGGTGGTACGGGATCAGGTCTTGGTTCCTGACTTCATACTCTCCACGGACTTGGTTGACTATCAATTGAGAATCCCCAAAAGCTTCGAGATATTCGACCCCCAGCTCCTTGGCGAAACTGAGTCCAATGAGAAGCGCGTTGTACTCGGCTACGTTATTGGAGCACGGACTAGTCAATGAATAAGCTCGAGGCATCACATGCTTTCCCGGGGAGATTAAGACAACTCCAACCCCGGAGGAAACTGTAGAACCTCCCGGGGTTATTGCCCTATTAACTGCCCTTGAAGCACCATCGAAGTATAATTGCCATACTTGTTGGTGCGACGTAGTGTTAACGTCGTGGGTTTCATCCGGCAAGTCATCATATATTTCTGCCGTATCTGTGGTCGGGTTTGCCGCCAAAAGATCGTAAATCGCTTGTCCTTTGATCGACTTCTGCTGTTTGAAGTGCAGATCATATTGGGACAAGAGAAGGGCCCACTTCGCTAACCGCCAATTCATAGAAGCCGGTTGCGTTATAAATACCCGTACTGGATTGATGTTGGAAATAACGTAAATCGTCTGGCCAACCAGATAATGCCGCATCTTTTGCATCGCGAATACCAATGCGAGGCATTCTTTCTCAATCATCGGATATCGAGACTCGGCGCCTATCAAGGTCCGACTTAGGTAATAAACTGCCTGTTCGTGACCGTTATCATCGTCTTGCGCTAGTAAGGCACTTATCGAGTGGTTCATCGCCTTGAGATAAATCAAGAACGGTCTACCTGATTTTGGTGCAACGAGAACAGGAGGATTCGTCAGATATGTTTTTTTGGCAGGTGTCGTCCCAGATGAATGACACCCCTTTCTTGTTTAGCTTAGAGAATGGTTGGCACTTCCCAGAAAGGTTTGAGATGAACCGCCGGATGTAAGCTAGCCGCCCTTGCAATCCTCTGAGCTCTCTCAAATTTCTAGGAGGTTGCAGTTCGTGTATCGCCTTCACTTTGTCAGGATCGATATGTATACCTTTAGTGGTGACGACGAATCCAAGGAATTTTCCGCTAGACATTCCAAGGAAGGATTTAGTAGGGTTCATCTTCAATTGATGACTTCGCATGAGATCGAACATCGTCTTCAAGTCCTTGATGTGATCTTCTTTGTTGCGGCTTTTTACAACCAAATCATCAACGTAGCACTCGATTGTTTTCTTGAGATGTTTTTGGAAAATCTTAGTCATTGCTCGTTGGTATGTGGCGCCTGCGTTCTTTAGACCGAAGGGCATCACCGTGTAGCAAAAGACGCCGAGGGGCGTTCTGAACGCTGTATGCTTCTCGTCATCCGGGTGCATCTTGATTTGGTTATATCCTGAAAACCCATCCATGAAAGACATTCTCTCGAACCCGCATGTATTGTCGATAATGACATCTGTAATCGGGAGAGGAAAGTCGTCTTTTGGACATGCCGTATTCAGGTCCCTGAAGTCAATGCAAATCCTGATTTTACCGTTCTTCTTCATGACTGGAACGATATTAGCTAGCCAATCTGGATGTTGCTCCTCTCGGATAAATCCTGATTCGATCAATTTCTTAACCTCTGCCTCAATGGCTTCCATAATCTGCGGACGAAACCATCTTTGTTGCTGCTTGACAGGTTTGGCATCCGGCTTTATATCAAGGTGGTGCATTGCCACATTGGGATCGAGCCCTGGCATATCTTCATAGTTCCAAGCAAAGACGTCAATATACTCCCTGATGAGAGCAATTAACTCCTCCTTCTCATTTAGGGGAAGGCTGTCACTGATGAATATGGGCTTCGGGTTGGCCTCGTCACCCATGTTAACTTGGACTATTTTATCTTCAGTGGGGGGTTCTCTCTGTTTGAATCTATCACCATACTGCATGTTTAGGTGATGAACCCACGGGTCTTCCCACGTTAGCATTTGATCGTCGTTTTCCATTGTGGACGGATCAGCTGTAGCCATGTTCGCCATTAGAGCTTTGAAAGCTTACCCCAGACTGGTATCGGAATCCCATTCAGAGGCATCTGGTGAATTTCCATTTTTGTATTGCTTAGATGATTGGTCATTAATTAACCAGCAGCATTCGTCTTCTGAAGAAGATTCATACCCTAACCCTCGTCCGTATTTATAATAATCATCGGGTCTCCCCTTTGGTACATATCTGGTAACGGAGAGCTTTTTCCTTTACCGTAAATCACTTCTTTAGCGCCTCTTACTTTGTTCGGGATGACCATGGTTGTTCCGAAAGAATGCTGGAGGTGTTCCTTCGTTACATAGGATGATCGGATCGGCATATACAACTCAGGATTGTCGTACAGCTCTTTTATCACATCATCAAGAGACAAGGAGTACTCTAAATCATCTTTTATTGCAATATCGGCAAGTTGCCAGTTACAATCTGCATCTGACGATTGTTCATCGTCAAGATTGATTACAAAGGGTACAATGTCATTTAAAACAAAACCGCCATTGTAATCGAATCCGGCTTCAGAATCAGCTTCTTCTCCGCTGTCTGTGCCCTGGGCCGATGGTTCAGTATCGGATTCGTTACCATAAAGGAGAGAATCAGTGAAATAATTCTCATACCCTTTAAATGGTTGCTTATCCGCGACCACCGTTCTAACCCTATTATCAGTGTCGACATATTTCAAACACTGATGGAGAGTTGAGGGAATTATAACATTACTATGGATCCAAGGCCGACCCAGTAGTAAGTTATATGATGTCTCAGCATCAATCACGTAACACGTGACCTCCGTCTTCAGATCTCCCATTTGACACTTTATCCGGATTTTACCTAAAGGTCTTGACCCGCTGGTATTGAACCCGTAGATAACAGTGCCTGTGGACGCCAACTTGCTAACTGGAATACCGAGGAAATGCATCAATCGAAGCGGCATAATACTCACAGCAGAACCCGGATCAACTTGGATTCGGTTGACTTGGCTGGAGCCAATGTATCCGACGAAATATAACGGCCGATCGTGGTTCGAATTCTTCGTCTGCATATCTTCTTTGGTGAAAGTAATGCAGGGAAGGTTCTTAGTCGCTATGTTGCACTGTTGACTCAGCGGTTCTGGCTGTTCAGACACCGGCTTGATTTGAGTCGGAAACACCTCTGAATTGGCCAAAGCTTCTTGCAAGGCCTCCCTGGTTTCCTTGGACAACCGCAGCAACTCATACAGCGTTATCCATGCTGGAATGTTGGCTAATTGCGCCATAATGTCGAAGCTATGCGGAGTCTTCGAGCTTTCCGGTTTGTCTCTTCCAATTGGACGACTGAAACGAGACTGCTTCGGATTCTGCACTGGCTGTTGTCGAGCCTCTGCGCTCGGTGTAGGACTCGTAATCACCCCCATCTCCGTGAGAGTTTTTGCTGGTCCCCGTTTATCCATCCCTTGCTCACTAGGCGGTGGATAATTGTAGTGATACTCATTTCCGCTTCGGGTCGCAAAAACTTCTTGTTCTTCTTCAGAGAGCGGGAAAGCTAAGATTCTTTCGTCATCTTCTCCTGGGATAGCAGAGACTCCGCAGCAAGACTTCCCTTTCCCTTTGGACTTCTTCTTGGATGACGACCCGGCCCATTGTTCATCTTCAATCAGGTCGGGGTGAACCCAGAGGATTTCGCCGTTTGGGGCTGTATGTGGCACAAGTCCTTTTTGGAGCTGTCCATGCGGGTCATCGTTCACTGTCTTCACCCCTACTTTGGTGATACGCTCCGGTTTGAACCATGTTGTGGGCACCGATCCAAAGCTGATTGAAACCGCGTTTGCTCCAATATTCTTGGACGGCTTCGGGGTTATGACGCCTACATCAATTAGCGCCTAGATCTTGTCTTTGAGATGGTAGCACGACTTCGTAGGGTGATGGACCGCTCTATGGTATGCGCAATACTTCGGATCCGTCACTTTGTTAGCCCCTTCTTGATCCACAATCACCGGCAGCTGAATTTTGTTGTTCTCCAACAGGTACTTAAAGATGCCGGGAACTTCGTCATCTTTGAAGGAGTACACTTTGGGAAATCTTGGCTCTGAAGACTTCTGCTTCTGAGGCCGTTGTTGCCATTGCCCCCGAGGCTGTTGTGGTACTTGTTGCTGCTGCTGTTGCTGAGGTTGCAATTGAAAGGTTTGATTAGCATCAACTGTATTAGCATGTGCCTTACCTTTCCCTCGTGGGACGAAATTCTGTTGCGGAGCATTATTCGCCTGTTGGCCTCTCTCCGCCTTCTTTCTTCTGAGGAATCGCTCTGCTTGCTCTCCTCGGACCTTCAGATCCTTCCATGTCTTGGACGGTGCTGTCCCCATTGCTTCCAACACGTCCAGTGCGAGGTTGTTGTGGCAAGTTTGGAGGATGAATTCCTCGGTGATCGGATCCCGACAGTTCATCGCCTTGTTCCGGAACCTCTTGAAGAAAGTGTCAACCAATTCCCCGTCTTTCTGTTTCTCGTCCAGCAACGATCCGATGGATATCTCTGTGTTGTCGTCAAAGAAGTTGGCGAGGAATTTGGCCTCCATGTCGTCCCAGCTGTTCACGCTACCTGGCTTGAGGCGGCGATACCAGTCGAAGGCGGCTCCGCGAAGAGTGCCGACGAATGACCGCACCATCAGAGGCTCATTACCGGAGATTACCCCCAAATGTGATTTGAAGTAAATCAAATGTTGAGTGGGGGAACCCATCCCATTAAACGGCGTGAAGTTAATTAGGTTGAACTTCGCCGGATATGGGATTGATTCCCACTCTCTTGGGTATGGACAAGGAATGCCTGTTTTCTTCATTTCTTGAGCGGAAATCAACGTGTTAATTTTGCTCTCGAGATTTTTAATCTTTAAGTTTTCACCTGTGTTTTCGTTAGCATTCTCATTACCACCCCCTGTATTGATGGGAGGATTATTGGCGTTATGCATTTTATTCGCATTTGTGTCCTCATCTTCCAGATTAACCGGGTTACGACGACTTGGCTCACCTTGTTGGTTCGTCAATGCCTGGATTTGTTGATCATGCATTTCTCTCATGTTTTGCATGGCCATCTGCATTTCGAACCTGAAGGTTTCCTGTTGCTTAGCTAAGGCGTCTTCAAGCATTTTAGCCACTTGCTCCGCACTTATCATTAATGCCTCGCGAGGTTGTCCCTCACTGGATACTGTATTATCAGATGCAACCGCGGAGCCGGTATCAGATTCTTCATCTTCTGAAAGGAGTCTTGTTCGAACCCTACCATAGGTTGTTCGCTTGATAGTTCCGGACTGCAGACGGGTTCTAGGCCGGGATGCTTTCAGAATCGATTCGAGGTTGTCCCGCGCCGATGTCCCTCTGCTGGTCATGTTGGTAGTGACCCTCGGAAATTCTCCCTCTTCAACCACCATTCTTCTTCGTCGGAAACGCCTAGGCCTTGTTTTCGGCGTTTCGGTACTGAGCCTTTCAAAAACCAAAACTCGTTCGGGGACCGCCTTGATGCAGCTGCATTCAGACAATACTGCCCGAATGAGTTTGGAACAGGGGCACTAAGTTTCCTGTTCTCGGGGACTCCTTTTCCTGGTTTTATTCGTACCCCCATCACGATAGTACAACTCGTCTGCTTGACGATCGGAGTAACCTATCGTGTGTTGGCACGACTTCTCAGGTATAACACTATCGTCATCAGACGATAATGTTTCCTTCTGAGGGGGAATTGCTTTCTTAGGGCTTTCGAAAGTCACGCGCCTCGAAACATGCCTTTTTGGGCGTGAGTTCTCGGTGGGCTCCTGGACTTCAATGCGCAAGTTGGTGCGCGTAGCTGCCCTGGTTTCTTTGTTATGTTGAGGTGACGATGACCCCCAGCATGTTGCGTCGTCCGGGGCTTCTTCATCGGGCCCAAACGATCTTGGATAGGAGCTTTGCCTCTCTCGTCGGGAATCGGACCGAGGCGCTCCAAGACTGGCTTTTTCCTTCGGGATGATTCTGCATGATCTCCCGGAGAAGCTATTGGGATTGCCGGCGACTTTGGTTGATTCACCGGAGGTTGAACTTTGGTTAGAGGCTGTTTCGGCCTCCACACTTGGCGAGTTGATGGCGGCTTCTTGGCCACTCTTTCTTTCTTCAATTCTTCGGCCTTCTGCACAAGGATTTTTGCTTGTGCAAGCAGTGCACGGCGTTTGTGAATCCGCTCTTCAAGTGTCGAACGGTTCTGTTTGACCCGGATCCATTCGTTCGTTGGCGGCTTGGAGGAACCGCCATTCTTCAGTTGTTGAGGCTGTTTGCCTCTCCTGTTCTTCAGATCCGCGTTGTAGCGGACCCCGTCCGTGGACTCCATCGCTTTGGCGAATTGCCGCGCAAGGCGTTGATGTCGCCTCTGGCGGGCTCTCTTCGAGAGAGTCACAACGCCCTCAACAGTAGAAGCGTTGACAAGAACAGGTTTGACCTCATTGGAGGTCGGTGGAACTTCACCTGACGCAACCTTGGCGTCAGCTGGGGTGAGAGCTTCGTTGGCGTTCTGAATTTCTTCGAACCAACGATCTTTTCTCCTGGAGGAGAACTTCTTGGACTTGCGGGGGGAGGTAGATCCGGACGAGGATGAAAGGTACTCCTCGAATTTGGCCTGGTCGAATTCATACTCGACCTCCTCCTCGACCGGGATTGAGATCCGCGGCTGCGACGTGACGATCTCGGCAGCGAGATCGGTGGCTCCCACTGTGGTCGCCAGATTGTTCGCGGTGAAAATTGCCTTCATTGAATTCATTGTTATCTTGAATAACTGTTTTTTGGTTACAAAAGATCCGGTCTTTTTTAGATCCGGTTACAACGAAAATCAAATAAAAAAAAGAAATAGAAAATTACAACTTTCTCCTTATTTGTCGAACGAATCGCAAGATCCTGTTTTGCGGTCTCTTGCTTGTGTGGGTTCTTTGCCGACGCCGGGGTTAATCCGTGGACCACCGCGCGATCTAGATCCGGTCGGATCTACACGATTCGACGGGTATTATTTCGCGAAGGAAATAATAGCCGGGGGGGATTAGTTCACCAAGGAAATAATCGCCCTTAATTCTCGGGATCAAAGGCCAAGCTTTGATCCGGAGTATGATCTAGTCAAAACTCCAAGCTCAATCTTCAATTCGGCAGAGTTTCGGCTCTCCAAGTTCCCACCTTTTCAAATGAACCAAGGGAGGCCTATTTATAGGCTATCTGAACTGTGCCCACGCACAGATCTGGGTCGGCCACCCATAGGTGGCCGGCACTGGGCCGAGCCACCCATGGGTGGCTCGGCCTTGGTCGAGCCCCCCTTAGGTGTTGGGTTTCGTCGTTTTGCGTTGTATCCGTTTTTCGGTTCTGTCCATGATTCGGTTGACCTGATTTGGCAGTAAATCCGATTCTGAGTTCGAGTCCGAAACTGATCTTGATTCGATCGTGATTCGTCCGAGTCTGCCCTTGGTTGGATGATTCGTTGACTCTTCGAACCCTTGGCTTGATTCCACACGCGAATGGATGTATTCCGTTGCTTGCGTGCGATTCGTTAACCTCGTCGCCTCGTTGGTTCGTCGGTTTGTGCCGAGCTGTGCTAAGGGACCTATAAGCAATTTTATACGCCTACAGAACCCACGTTACAACATCAAATTGCTGGAGTTGATCCCGTGGTACAACATCAAAACGCGAGGGTCGAACCCATGTTACAACATCAAAACGCCAGGGTCGAACCCACGTTACAACATCAAAACGCTAGAGTCAATCCTACGGTACAACATCAAAACGCGAGGGTCGAACCCACGTTACAATATCAAAACGCCAGGGTCAAACCCGCGTTACAACATCAAAACGCTGGAGTCGGACCCGCGTTACAACAAGCGAAACGTGAGCGACCCTCGCGTTCTGGATGTTCAGTCAACACCCAACCTCCCGTCTCAATCCTAAGACGCGAGGTTAGGGTCCTGAACGCCAGGTTGGGCGTTTGACTCATTCAAATATGAGTCGAACGGTTTCAGAACCGTTTTCCCCACGATCTGAGGAAATTACGCCCACTTAGGAGCGGATTTAGAGGGCAGTTACACCCCCTTAATCCCCTATAAAAGCGAGTAAACTCAACTGAGTTCAGGGTTGGAATTTCTTGGCTCAGATCGACCACTGAGGGTTGGCTTCTTGGGTCCGGAGTTCAAGGCTTTTTCAGCTGGAATTTTTCGGATCTGGGACTTGGTAGCAACAGGAGAAATCCTTGGGCGAGCTTTTGAGGAGATTGGCATCATCCTCCAATGAAGATCATCTTCAACTTCGACAACAGAGAGCTTTCATCCTTGACTTATCAACCGAACTTTCGGTTCAAATCAACTCTTTTACAGAGTTCTTCTAAACTCGTTCAGAGTTCTCAAACATGCCACGCAAGTTCTCCACAACGTCGAATCGTGAGGAGAAGACATCGTTCCAGTAAATCAAGACGTGCGGATCGTCAACGGATAGCAAACTCGACGCGAGCAATCGAGGGAGGCATTCCATCGCTACCGTAAAGAACCCAGTTTTAAACAAAGAGGAAGAACCAATTTCGTTCTCCTCTCTTTTGTAATCGAATTGTAACCGAGATTAAAAGAATCAAAGTCAAATTTCTTTTCTTCTCTTTACTGCAATTTTTCAACATACAAGCCTATTAGAACTCCTCCATTGAGAGAGAGAGAGAGAGAGAGAGAAAGAGAGAGAGCTAAACATCCATAGTTAGTCTAAACCTCACCATGATTAAGGATTTTAGACCATAAACATAACACATAACTGATCTGTACAAAATTTTTGCAACTTGAGGGATTAATATCAAAATACTAATAATTTAAGGTGCTACTAAAAAATCGTGTATGTATTAATATAATGTATATATTTTATGAATAAATGGGATACATGTTTGCTCTTATTAGAAAAGTTATTCTACAGATAATGATCATAAATGAGCTACAAATTCTAATATTGTTCATTCTTGGGCTTTACTCATCAAATTTTATGATATTTACTTGCCATTAAGATTCATCTTATTTGACAAATTTTTTTAAAGTTCTAGGATACTTTTTGTAAATTAATAAAACTTCAAGGGTCATTTTGAAGTGTTAGGATTATTTCTTCTATAAACTTTTTAAGTTCTTGTGTTTTATTAATTTAGCAATTTTTTTTGTAAAGATTTAAAATGTTTGTAATTTTTCATATTTATGCAATTTTGTAAAATCTAGGCTTTTTCATAATTTTGTAAAATCTAGGATTTTCCTGCAAAATTTTTAATATTTTAAAGTCTTTTGGGTTTTGGATAAGTTCTATGAAATTTTTAAAAAATATACAATTTCTGATATTCTTTTGGTTATTTCTACCGATTTTTGTAAGTTAAAATGTTTTTATGAAATCTTCAAATTATGGAAGTCCTTTAGAGATTTCTATGATTAGGTAAGTTTTATGGATTTTGGATATTTTCTATCTCGGATAATAACATATAATTAACATTTATCTCCTTAATTATAAAGATAATTTTAGAGGTGAGAATCTTTTATAATTGATCTAATTATTTTTATCTTTATTTTAAATTTTAAATATAAACAAACAAATGATAAGATGAAGAGTTCTTTTTTTTACTTGTTAGGTACCAAATTTAAATCATTAGATGGTTGTAGTTTTAAATATTTATCAGTTTTCTCTATTAAATAATTTTTTGATTTTTGAAATTTGAAATTTTATAATTTATATTAAATAAATATACATGTATCTTATTAAAGATATTTCAATTACTTGAAGCATTATCATAATGAAATCATATATTTTCCACAAATTTTTAATATTTTGAAATATTTTCAATTATGGAGCAAAAAAATAATATTTTAACATACTTAAATCAAATATTATAATCATTTCTTTTGATAATTCTTAACATGCTTAAATCTATAACTTAATATAATTTGTAATATACTTATTAAGGATTTAGTAAAAATTCTTTATAATAATTAAATATATAACTTTATATAAATTTTTACATACTTAAATCAAATCTGAGCTTATATACGTATTGATTAGCATAAGATAGAATAATTGAAGCTTATAAGTTATACCTATTAATTGAAATTAATCAGGATAAAATTATATTATAATAATATAGTATCTAAAAGGTTCAAGGATATTTTTAAGATAGAATAATTGAAGCTTGTGTCTATTAATTTAAATTTATTAGGATAAGATTATATTATAATAACGTAATATCTAGAAGGGTAAGTGTATTTTTGTCCATAAAAAAGTTTACCCAAACTCCATATTAGTTAGGATAGGATAGAATAATTGACGCTTATACCTATTAATTTAAATTAATTAGGATAAGATTATATTATAATAATATAATACCTAAAAGGTTCAATGATATTTTTAGAATAGAATAATTGAAGCTTATAGTAATTAATTTAAATTAATTAGGATAAAATTACATTATAATAATGTAATATGAATAAAGTTAAGGGTATTTTTGTCCATAAAAAGTTGTTCTTTAACTCCCTCTTTTAACAGGAGTATGTTCTTCTTTTGTGGGGTAAGACGTCACCATCTCCAGTAACAAAAATAACATAGAGAGAAAGAGAGTTTAGAGAGAGTCCTATTTGAGCGTTTGAGGGTTCAGGCTACTGCCTTATTATTATAGTTGTTTCTCTTTGATAGTAGAATTTCTCCGATGGTTCTGTCATGGACGTAGCCCAAATTAAGTGAATCATGTAAATCTCTGTGTTTAAGATTGCTTGTCGATTATTCTCGTGCTTGTTCTTCGTAATTATTTCTGCTACATTGTGCATGAATTCTAACAAACTGGCATTAGAGCTTCAGTTTTTTATTTATTTTATGCGCAAAAAAGATGTATGCGAACTGCGATGTTGATTTTGATTTTTTTAAAGTAAAGATATGGACTATTCTTGTTCAATAAGGATTACTAAAAGCTTTGTTGGGAAAAGATAAGATGGCGGCATCGCTGACAAATGATAAAAAGTTCGAAATCGATTAAAATGTGTAAACTTCAATACAATTGCGCTTGTCAAATGAGGTTCTTCAGTCAGTCATGCATGAGAAGACCACAACGGTCCTATGGCTCAAATTGGGATCTCTTTACATGACAAAAATCCTCACTAACTGACTACACTTGAAGCAAATATTATTCATGCTTTTCATGATGGAAGGTACATATACTAAATTACATCTTGATGAATTCAATTATATTATTATGGTTTTGGAGAATGCAGATGTAAAGGTAGAAGATGAAGATCATGTGTTGTTGCTATTATGTTCGTTACTGCTTCCTTACAAGCACTTTAGGGAAACCATGATATATGGCAGATCTTGATGCATGAGTTTGTTGGAGTTTTTGGTCAAAACTGCTTTCCAAAATGAGTTTTCAAACTATATATATTAACTACAAGTACTTTTCATAAATGCTTAGTAATCTAGTGGAAAGTTAATGTTTCGTTGTTTCAAAAGGTCCCTTGTTCGAGGCTTGCCAACGGCAAGCCGAAAAATATTTTATTTGAATTAATCCCTCATAAGTTCTAGTGGGTCGTGGGTCGTGGGCCGTGGGCCAATGGGCCGAGGATCGGGGCTAATCGGGCTGAGGCGCTACGTGGCGTTTTGCTAATCGGGCTGAGGTTTGCTTGTTCGACGAGGTTCGTCTGTCATATGAGGTTCGCCTGTTTGATGAGGTTCTCTCAATCAACGAGGTTCGTATGTCATACGAGGTTCGCCTGTTTGACTATGTTCGCTCGTTCGACAAGGTTCGTCTGTCATACGAGGTTCACCTGTTTGACGACGTTCGTTTGTCAAACAAGGTTCGTCTGATCTACTGAGTCGTGACCCTCGCGTTTCGTAGCAACACGTCCATTGATTGCCTCGTATTCAGCAGTTACTGCATGCAGCAGTTACAACAGCATTAAGAGCAATTTAATGCATTGATGTTACAATCTTAATTGTCATTAAGAATTGTAACGGTCACATTAATTGCTAGTGACTCTTGAGCTGGCCTTAGAGGCCTATAAATAGCGTCCTTGGGCAGTTCTTGGAGATAGCTAAAAATCCTCTCGCGTGCGTGGAACACGAACATCGCGTGCTGGAAAACGAACGTCGATCCCGACATTATTACTGTTGTGCTGCTGCTGCAGGAACTTGTGCCCAAAGAAACTTGTCTTAAACCGAAAGGTTTTGAACCGTAAGGTTCTGAGATCGAGGAGATCTTTTGCCTTGACCGAAAAGGTCTTATAGATCGAGGAGATCTTGACAGTACTGGGTTGGTGCACACCAGAGTACTGTACTGTTGTTCTTGGAAGCAGTTTGGTATTAGGATCCTTACACCGGAGTAGGCTAAATATTGCTTTAAACATAGCGTTTCTATAACGCACAGCAGTGAACTAAAAAAATTAAAAACTACAGCAAATCTGTTTTCTCAGTTTAATTCCAGATTTAACCACAATTTCCAATATAGTTCTCAACAGTGGGGTTTAGGACAGATCTCGAAGAGGTTTGGGTCCTTTAATCTCCTTTGATGGCCGAACCCCTGATAGAGAGAGAGTCATGCAAAACTGCAACACGTTAGAGGACTGGAGTTAGGTTCTCTAGTGATTCATCTGACAATCAAGTTAGTTACAATCTGAAGGGGATCAAGGAGCTGAATTCTTTCTAAGTATGCAGAAGTTGCATAGCTTTGGTTAGTAGGCGATGTGGCTATTTAACTTTGGCCCAGTTCAGGCAGGTATTTGAGTCGACATATATTCTACAGGTATCAGCTGTAGATGAGATTATATGTGATGGTGACTAAGGAGGCATGGTGCTAACGAACAGTGATGAGTCATAAAGATTTTGGTAGTGGAGCAATAATGATTCCGACTATGCATTCATTGTGATAGTGACTAGTTGTTAGTAGGGATTTTGAGGACAAACGGCCTCCCGAATTGGCTTTGCGAGTGGGCCAACAAAGGACACCTTTCTACTCGGCCATTTCGAATTGTGAGGTTCTCAACTCGGTCTTGCTAAATGAAGAAGCATGGGTCACCTGGACTACATGGCTCAAGTGAGGACGCTTTCCGACTCAGCCCTTCTTGGTAAGGATCGAGTGATGATGTTACTGGACTCATCCTTCTTAGGATTGAGTTAAGATAATATGTAGCCAATTTGGGACATGTGTCAATTCTTGGGAAAAGATTAACACTTAGGTCATCTTATGGCATAACAATGGCCCCTTTCACTTGAACTCGAGTGACCAAGTTGGAGTAAAATTGAATTGTCGCCTGTTGGAGTTTCGAGGTACATCTATGAGGGATTACTGATGGGTCACTTCTAATGTGACATCAGAGAAGATCATGCAATGCCTTTTCCTTGGTTCCTGAGCAAAGATTGTGGGCCAATTAAGGCTAGTAGCACTTTGATCTTGTAGCGGTCACCTCAAATTCTAGGATTAATCCTATCCGTCCATTAATAATCGGGTTGGCCATTATGATCTTGCCACATGGTAGATCCTCTGCCTATATGTACAGTCGTTCTGAGAGGGGGGAAGTTGTTGTTTCAAATAAATCCTCGAATCTTCTTTTGTAGTGAGCAATTTTTGGCCATTTCTTGCATTCTCTCAAACGATCATCAGATTAATGGTGTCTCTATCTTCAGTGGCTTGGAACGAAGCACAGATCAACCACCTTCAAAAGTACCACTCAAAGGCGCTATCGATGCTGCTAGAAACTTATTACGATAAGTTCAACATCCCTAGGCATTCATCGCATCGGCACCGGAGCGTACGAAGACGGTTTGACTACGACGAAAACATACGTTTGGTGTATCTCAAACATTTGGAGAATGGCCTGCGTCTTCTACTCCACCCTTTCCTCTGACGTGTCTTCAAAGCCCTAGGAGTTTTGCTATTGCAGATGAAGCCAAACTCCATCGCTTGTCTACCATAATGTGGGATACTTGTCTGCCATCGGTTGGTGATTATTTTCCATCACTAAAATGGCTATAACAAGGTTGCTTGTCGATTATTCTCATGCTTGTTCTTCACAATTATTCTACTTTATTGTACATGGATTCTAACAGGATTAATCTGCCTTGTCATCAATACAACTTCTACATCAGCATTGCAAGTTTTCAAGTCTTAAAATGAAAACTTGCTTTTTCGAATACAATATCCACTCTTTATTTTAGGAAAATACCAAAGCTAATTTGAGTAACTAATACTTTGGTGAAATGACAATGCATCTTGACCCAGTACAATAGTGAGACAAAATATATATAGGAATAGATTTTGAAAGATCTCACACATTCAATACCAACCTAAAGTATTTATACTATATTTTTAGCAAAAGTCATCCTTTTAACTTGTATGCCAAATTTTCAAAAATTTTAAAATGCCATCGCACATTAAAAACCAAAAGAAACTCATCTGCACTTGAACAAATAACTAAAATGAGAAGACTAGAAATAATCAACGTATGTGTGCTCACCCCTACAAAAATCAGTCTACAATGCCCTCATTTATTGTCCTAGATGCATCCCGTGTATTGAAATACTAGTTCATATAAAGGAAACAGTCTTTTAACTAACAACTCACATTAGCTAACGATTAAGTATTATACAGGTCTTTATAGCAATAGGATGGGAGAATAAATTGATGTACATTTTACAACATTTGCTTAGTCCAATGTCCCGCAAAATCTTAAAAATGACAAGCTAATTGAGCTTAAAAGAGAATTAACTATTTAGTTTGATTAAATATTTTCTATTCTTAATTTTCACCGCTAGTCCAAAGAAATATAGTGCTCTTTACTGAAGTCTAAAGGTGCCAATTGTGATTATATAGAAACCAATTGTGATTATTTAGTTTCTATAAGGTGACAAGCACAAGAAGCATATCCAAATGTATAATCTATTAATCTGCCACTGCTTACGTTAACAGAAAATAGAGCTAACCCAAAAAGAACCGCGTTAAACATAAAATTACTGAAATGCCCATTCCGCTACTTTTGCTCGAAGAGATACTTGGTGCATAGTAGGAATTTATACCTAGGGTTAATTCTGCAAACCCCATGAACGTAGGAAAATTTCTAGCTAAAACATTAACTTTACAAATAAGAACAAATACATCAGATCTTTCAAAAATTTACGAAACATGCTAATCAATTGAATTTTTTTAGAATGATAAGTTGAATTATAACAAACTACTACTCTATGCACACGATGCATGCATTACGTAGTAAATTTGTGCATAAAAATATTTTTAACACCATAATAATCAATACAAATATGAAGAGATTTTTTAAAAATTATTGCTAGAAGTGATATAAAGTATCTTACCATTAGAAAATGTGGAGAGTGGGTGGTTTTTGTTTTTGTTTTTTTTTTTTTTTTTATTGTTTTTTGTTTTTTTTTTTTTTTTGGGGGGGTTGGCAGGGGCGGGGAGATGTGGGGGGGGGGGGGGGGGGGGGTTATCACATAGTAGATGGTATTTAGGGTAGTTTTTAGATCTTCTCGCCAGCTTATTTTACTAGTTAATTTTATGGTAGAATAAATTATTGAGGGGAACACACTCACAGCCCACACACACACACACAGCAACATATATATATATATATAATATATATATATATATATATATATATATATATATATATATATATATAAATAGAAATATGGGTATGCTTGGTAACCAAGCACAAATTTTGTGTTTGGTAGTGATGTTCACATCCCATCCACGATCATTACTTTTGTGAATGTGGTCCACATTTTGAATGAGTGGAGTGAGATGTAACACACTAACTACGCGAAAGCATAACTTTTGTGCTTGGTAGGGGCCCGGCCCAAAGCATACCCATATATATATATTATATATATATATATTATATATAATATATATATATATATATTATATATATATAATATATATATATATATGAAGAATAGGGTATTGCCTTGGTAAGCTAAGCATAATTTCTCGTGCTTGGTAAACCAAAAGCGATACGCCATTTCTCTCTCTCTCTCTCTGAATCTGCTCTTCTCTCTATTATATATATATAATATATATATATATATATAGTAATATGAGGAATATGAGTATGGCTTGGTAGTGAGGTGGCATATTATCCTCGCACTGCATGGTCAAATGGGAGGACGCACATTCACATAAGGGTTTTGAATGTGGTCGCACCCCAATTGAATGAGTAGGATGAGAAATGAGACAGCCTCATTATAACCAAGGCACAGCGGGCATCATATCACGGCGAAGGACTGTCCCGCCCCTGATACCAAAATATTTGTACTTCTGGTACCAAGTATACAATCTCTCTTGCTCGGAGTCCTCATCGTGGACACTAGTTCATCGGAGTAAGTGTCGTCCAATCTCCTCTCGTTCTCATAGCTGCGTCTCTCTATATATATATATTATATATATATATATATAATATATATATATATAATATATATATATATATTAATATATATATATATAGTATATATATATATATATAATATATATATAATCATCATGATGCATATAATGGGTAGAATCAAAAAGTGTGACTCTTCTTAAATAATATTAATAGAAAAAATTTTGAATGACAACTTAACTGTAATTACAGTTAAATTTTATTTATGTAACCGCTATTTTTACTAACAAATTTTTGTGACACCATCGTTGCTAGCTAACAGTATGTCAAAGGAAAGGAATAATAATAATAAATAAACATAAAAAAATAAAGGGAAAAATGTGTCCAGGCCCCAAAAACAGAAACTTCATGTGCTGCAGTCCCTCCTAGTTTACCCCATGTGGTTCAGCCCCTTGAAGTGTGACATTTTATACTGCAGCCCCTTTTTAACAATTATTACATGCCAGCTAAGCTAAAATCCCCAAAATAACCTTATCCCCTCCCCTTAATCCATCAAACCCAGTTCTCTCTCTCTCTCTCTCTCTCTCTCTCTCTCTCTCTCTCTCTCTCTCTCTCTCTCTCTCTCCTCTCTCTTTAAAAGAGAGGATACCACACACACACACACATCAACTACTATATATATATATAATATATATATATATATATATATATATATATTATATATATATACTATAAATAGAAATATGGGTATGCTTGGTAACCAAGCACAAATTTTGTGTTTGGGTAGTGATGGTTCACATCCCATCCACTCATTACCTTTGTGAATGTGGTCCACATTTTGAATGAGTGGAGTGAGATGTAACACCTAACGTAACCAAAGCATAACTTTTTGTGCTTGGTAGGGCCGCAAAGCATACCCATATATAATATATATATATATATATATTATATATAATATATATATATATATATATATATATATTATATATATATATATATGAAGAATAGGGTATTGCCTTGGTACAGCAAGATAAATTTCTGTGCTTGGTACCAAGCATACCCATTTCTCTCTCTCTCTCCTGAATTGCTCTTCTCTCTATATATATATATATAATATATATATATATATATATATTGAGGAATATGAGTATGCTTTGTAGTGAGGTGGCAATTATCCTCGCACTCAATGGTCAAATGGGAGGACCACATTCACATGGGTTTTGAATGTGGTCCACCCCAATTAAATGAGTGAGGATGAGAAATGAGACACCTCAATCAGGCCGGATCATATACGAAGACTGTGCCCGACAAAATATTGTACTTCGGTACCAAGGTATACACATCTCTCTCTCGATCCCGTCCTGCATCTAAGTCGTCCTCTCTCTCTTCTCATGCTGCGTTTATATATATATATTATATATATATATTATATTATATAATATATAATATATATGATATATATTATATATATATATATAGTATATATATGATACTATGATACAACCAAAACAAACACATATATATATAATCAATCATGATGCATATAATGGTAGAATCAAATGTGATCTTCTTAAAATATATTAATAAGAAAAAATTTTGAATGACAACTTAACTGTAATTACAGTTAATTTATTTTGTAACCGCTATTATTTACTAAGCAAATTTTTGTGACACATGCGTTGGCTAGTAACAGTTATGTCAAAGGAAAGGAATAATAATAATAAAGTAAACATAAAAAAATAAAGGGAAAATGTGTCCAGGCCCAAAAACAGAAACTTCATGTGCTGGCAGTCCCTCTAGTTTACCCCCATGGTGGTTCAGCCCTTTGAAGTGTGACATTTTATACTGCGCAGCCGACTTTTTTAACATTATACAATGCAGCTAAGGCTATAAATCGCCCAAATGAACCTTACTCCCTCCCCTTAATCCATCAACCCAGTTCTTCTCTTCTGCTTCTCTCTTCTCTCTCTTCTCTCTCTCCTCTCTCTCTCTCTCTCTCTCTCCTCTCGTCTCCTCCTCTTCTTTAAAACATGGCTTTCTCAAGCTCGTCGCTCTGGCCCTCGCCCTCCTCGCCGTCGCCACCTCCGCCCAGGCACCCAAGCCTCCCCCGAGTTCGCCTCCCCTCCTCTCCTCCGCCCGACCTCGTCGCGGTAGCTCGTCGCCGCTCCCCGTCTCGCCCTCGACTACGCCGGAGTTCGCCGCTGCGCCTGCCACTTTTGAACCCTATAGTATGGTAGGCCGGAGGAGGATGACCAAGAGAAAAGAGTGCATGATGCCCAAGAAAAGTGAAAATGAAGGGGCTGCAGGCACAAGGCCACTCTTTTTTTTTTAGAATTTAATGAGAAGCTACTGCTTGTTAAGGAGATTGTTAGTCAAGATGGCGAAGAGATGCCTGTTGGGTTTGAAATTTTAAGAGCTGATCTTGGTGCTGGAGCTGAGGAAGGAGATGGCGAAGCTTTTTTTTTGATAAATTTGATGTTGGTATTCTTATCTTTGCTTGGATTTTGTCATGGAGTATTCTCCCTGATTCTTATCTTTGCTTGGATTTTGTCATGGAGTATTCTCCCTGAAGAAATGTTGAATGCCTTAACTTGCACGAATTTGATGCTAAAATTTGATGTTGGTATTCTTATCTTCGCTTGGATTTCGTGTTCGTGTTAGTTCTAACTCAGTTCATGTTAGCTCTAAATAGATAGTGTTCTAATTTAGAACTAAGAAGAACTGAGTTAGAACTAACAGGAACTGAGTTAGAACTAACATAAACCCAGTTATACCTAACATGAGTTAGAACTAATTGAAAAGCTGGAGTCGTGCTCAAGCCGTGAAATGCCGCGTGCGATGTCCTCAAGGAAGCAAAACACTTAAATAATTTGATTTGCATATAAGTTGGCTCCATAACCCGTATAATAGGTATCCAAACCGATGGTTCTGGGACTAAATTCATACCACAAATGCTCTCATTCTCTACCCACTGATTTTTTTGTCTTTCATGTTCCATGATCACATACTAATTTGGATTTAGCATTTTTATTTTATATGCTTTTCAGAATTAGTACAGCATTATTCCAAAAACCGACGCCCAAATCCTGCTGTATCACGGATGTTCCTCTCTTCGCTCCTTGCAAATCCTTGTCGTGTTGTTAACAACGTCGACACGATCACTGAAATCACCATATTCTTTCGATAATTAATTCACTAATCAATGCATAATGCGCATTTGGGAGTTTGCAACATCTGCAGAAAGCTTTCTTGTGCCATTTCGTAACTATCATTGTATAAATTAGAACTAACATGGTATAAAATAGAACTAATATTGTATAAATTAGAACTAACTTGTATAAATTAAAACTAACGTGGTATAAATTAGAACTAACATGGTTAAAATTAGAACTAATTTGTTATAAATTAGAACTAACTTGTTATAAATTAGAACTAATATGGTTAAAATTAGAACTAACGTTGTGTAAAATAGAACTAACTTGGTATAAATTAGAACTAACGCGGTATAAAATAGAACTAACGTGGTATAAATTAGAACTAACTTGGTATAAATTAGAACTAACGTGGTATAAAATAGAACTAACGTGGTGTAAATTAGAACTAACGCGGTATAAAATAGAACTAACGTGGTCTAAATTAGAACTAACTTGGTATAAATTAGAACTAACGCGGTACAAAATAGAACTAACGTGGTATAAATTAGAACTAACATGGTATAGGATAGAACTAACACTGTGCAGATTAGAACTAACACGCTACAGAATAGAACTAACACTTTGTAGATTAGAACTAACACGCTACAGAATAGAACTAATACTGAACTAACACGCTACAGAATAGAACTAACACTGTGTAGATTAGAACTAACACGCTACAGAATAGAACTAACACTGTGTAGATTAGAACTAACACGCTACAGAGTTAGTTCTATTTTTATACTAAGTTAGTTCTATTTTATACCACGTTAGTTCTATTTTATACCAAGTTAGATCTATTTTATATTAAGTTAGTTTTATGTTATAACAAATTAGTTCTAATTTTAACCCCATTAGTTCTAATTTTAACCACTCTCGGTGCGCCTCTCTCATTTGGGTACCGTGGACTCCAACCAAACAAGTACCTAACAACAAATAATTATGACAAATCACCGGATTGTGATAGTTACGGAATGACATTTTTACTTTATATGCTTTTCAGAATTAGTGCAGCATTATACCAAAAACCGACGCCTAAATCCTGCTGTATCACGGCTGTTCCTCTCTTCGCTCGTTGCAAATTCTTGTCGTGTTGTTAACAACGTCGACACGATCGCTGAAATCACCATATTCTTTCGATAATTAATTCACTTATCAATGCATAATGTGCATTTGGGAGTTTGCAACATCTGCAGAAAGCTTTCTTGTGCCATTTCATAACTATCATTGTATAAATTAGAACTAACTTGGTATAAAATAGAACTAACATTGTATAAATTAGAACTAACTTGGTATAAATTAGAAATAACGTGGTATAAATTAGAACTAACATGATTAAAATTAGAACTAATTTGTTATAAATTAGAACTAACTTGTTATAAATTAGAACTAATATGGTTAAAATTAGAACTAACGTGGTATAAAATAGAACTAACTTGGTATAAATTAGAACTAACGCGGTATAAAATAGAACTAACGTGGTATAAATTAGAACTAACTTGGTATAAATTAGAACTAACGCGGTATAAAATAGAACTAACGTGATATAAATTAGAACTAACATGGTATAGAATAGAACTAACACTGTGCAGATTAGAACTAACACGCTACAAAATAGAACTAACACTGTGTAGATTAGAACTAACATGTTACAGAATAGAACTAACACTATGTAGATTAGAACTAACACGCTACAGAATAGAACTAACACTGTGTAGATAAGAACTAACACGCTACAGAATAGAACTAACACTGTGTAGATTAGAACTAACACGCTACATAATAGAACTAACACTGTGTAGATTAGAACTAACATGCTACAGAATAGAACTAACACTGTGTAGATTAGAACTAACACGCTACAAAATAGAACTAACACTATGTAGATTAGAACTAATACGCTACAGAATAGAACTAACACTGTGTAGATTAGAACTAACACGCTACAGAGTTAGTTCTATTTTTATACTAAGTTAGTTCTATTTTATACAATGTTAGTTCTATTTTATACCAAGTTAGATCTATTTTATACTAAGTTAGTTTTATGTTATAACAAGTTAGTTCTAATTTTAACCTCATTAGTTCTAATTTTAACCTCTCCGTGCGCCTCTCTCATTTGGGTACCGTGGGCTCCAACCAAACAAGTACCTAACAACAAATAATTACAACAAATCACAGGATTGTGATAGTTACGGAATGACATTTTTACTTTATATGCTTTTCATAATTAGTGCAGCATTATACCAAAAACCGACGCCCAAATCCTGCTGTATCACGGCTGTTCCTCTCTTCGCTCCTTGCAAATCCTTGTCGTGTTGTTAACAACGTCGACACGATCACTGAAATCACCATATTCTTTCGATAATTAATTCACTAATCAATGCATAATGCGCATTTGGGAGTTTGCAACATCTGCAGAAAGCTTTCTTGTGCCATTTCGTAACTATCATTGTATAAATTAGAACTAACTTGGTATAAATTAGAACTAACGCGGTATAAAATAGAACTAACGTGGTATAAATTAGAACTAACTTGGTATAAATTAGAACTAACGCGGTATAAAATAGAACTAACGTGGTATAAATTAGAACTAACTTGGTATAAATTAGAACTAACGCGGTATAAAATAGAACTAACGTGGTATAAATTAGAACTAACTTGGTATAAATTAGAACTAACGCGGTATAAAATAGAACTAACGTGGTATAAATTAGAACTAACATGGTATAGAATAGAACTAACACTGTGCTGATTAGAACTAACACGCTACAGAATAGAACTAACACTGTGTAGATTAGAACTAACACGCTACAGAATAGAACTAACACTGTGTAGATTAGAACTAACACGCTACAGAATAGAACTAACACTGTGTAGATTAGAACTAACACGCTACAGAATAGAACTAACACTATGTAGATTAGAACAAACACGCTACAGAATAGAACTAACACTGTGTAGATTAGAACTAACACGCTACAGAATAGAACTAACACTGTGTAGATTAGAACTAACACGCTACAGAATAGAACTAACACTGTGTAGATTAGAACTAACACGCTACAGAATAGAACTAACACTGTGTAGATTAGAACTAATACGCTACAGAATAGAACTAATACTGTGTAGATTAGAACTAACACGATACAGAGTTAGTTCTATTTTTATACTAAGTTAGTTCTATTTTATACCACATTAGTTCTATTTTATACCAAGTTAGTTCTATTTTATACTAAGTTAGTTTTATGTTATAACAAGTTAGTTCTAATTTTAACCCCATTAGTTCTAATTTTAACCACTCTCCGTGCGCCTCTCTCATTTGGGTACCGTGGCCTCCAACCAAACAAGTACCTAACAACAAATAATTACAACAAATCACATGATTGTGATAGTTACGGAATGGCACAAGAAAGCTTTCTGCAGATGCTGCAAACTCCCAAATGCTCATTATGCATTGATTAGTGAATTAATTATCGAAAGAATATGGTGATTTCAGTGATCATGTCGACGTTGTTAACAACACGGCAATGATTTGCAAAGAGCGAAGAGAGGAACAGCCGTGATACAGCAAGATTTGGGCGTCGGTTTTTGGAATAATGCTGCACTAATTCTGAAAAGCATATAAAATAAAAATGCTAAATCCAAATTAGTATGTGATCATGGAACAGGAAAGACAAAAAAATCTGTGGGTAGAGAATGAGAGCATTTGTGGTATGAATTTAGTCCCAGAACCATCGGTTTGGATACCTATTATACGGGTTATGGAGCCAACTTATATGCAAATCAAAATAAAAAAGGACAGTGTAGGCTGTCTAAAAATCACAATAGATAGCTAATCCCTATTAAACCCCGACAATGGAAGTTACAATCAGACGACTTTCTAATCACTGCATCCGCAACTCTACAATCGCCCCGACAATGGAAGTTACAATCAGACGACTTTCTAATCACTGCATCCGCAACTCTACAATCGCTACAAATACAACCTCATCTCTGAGATGATTGATCTTGATGGCTGCGACAACAACATGCCTAATATTATATTAGCAACTATTAGAGATGCTGATGAGCAGTGTAATAATATTAGAAATAAAAGGTTGGACTTAGTTGGTGAGTTGCTTGGTAGAGAGTTGTGGGCAAATATTCGTCTAAAAGTCACTATGGATGATTGATTCCCGTCAAGCTTCAATAATGAAAGCTACAATCAAATAGCTTTCGTGCTGACAAATGACGGTTGCAAATAAAGGACTTTTCACACAGATCGAGAAGAGTTACAATTCAACGACGCTTCCGACAGCTGATGAAAACTCTATTCAGTGACCTTCATAATCAATAGTGAGAGTTACAATCTGACGACTCTCATATCCTATAACAGGCAAAGATCAATAAGCAGTAGCTCTCATATCCTATAACAGGCAAAGATCAATAAGCAGTAGCCTTTGCAGTGTTATAATGGATGAGGTTATAAGTCAGCAACCTCTCTCAAACGCAGAACTCACTTCTGCGTTTCTCAGATTCAAAACGCAAGGTCCACATCTGCGTTTTCCAAATTTAGAACGCAGACAAACTGTACGTTCTCAAACAGACTTCCAACTCTGCAACGCAGAGTTAAAACACAAAACGCACGAACTGTGCGTTCTTCGGCAAACACTCAACACTGCGTCCCGAATCCATGACGCAAAGTTGAGAACTCGACACACGAGCGGCCTGTGCGTCTCAAATCTCTAACAGAGATTTAACTCTGCGTCTCAACTCGACACACGAGCGGCCTGTGCGTCTCAAATCTCTAACAGAGATTTAACTCTGCGTCTCAAGCCTTAGACGCAGAGTTAAGGCTCAGAACGCCAACTGGGGCGTTTTGACTTGTTCAAACACAAGCCGAACGGCCTCAAAACCGTTATCCCACGTTCTGAGGGATTTTCGCCCACTTAGGATTGAATTTAGGGGTTGGTTACACCCCTAATCCCCCTATAAATAACCGACTTACTCAATTGAGTAAAAGGTTGACGGGTGCTGGCATCAAAACCTCTGAAGGTTAGTAAATCTCAACAGCTAAACCGCACGGAGGAGGAAATCTCTCTGAATATCAACAAACTACTCAGTAGTTGGCAGATCAAATCTGGGGAGATCCCTTTATCAACGGAATCAACTTGGCTATTAACCGAATCTTCGGTTCTAACAACTTGGTTACAGAGTTTCAAGTCACTCTGAGTTCTAAAACTCATTTAAGAGTTCGTAATTAAGCTTGCAACGCAAGTTAATCGTTCCAGTGAATCAAGACGGTCGGATCGTCAATGGAGAGCAAGTTCGACACAAGCAATCGAAGGAGGCACTCCATCGCTACCAAGAAGAATCCAGTTTTAAACAAAGGGAAGAATCAAATTCATTCTCCTCTCTTTTGTAATCGGAATCCAAATTGTAATTGATTTTGAGAGAATACAAGTCAATTTTTCTTTCATTATCTTTTTACTACAAATTTCCAACAAACAAAAGATGGCGACTCTGCTGGGGACTAGCTTCTCTGATGAGGAAGTGGTGGCGCAATCCGATGTTCACCTCACCGGAACCACCATCGAAACTCTCGTCGTAGAGTTCGACCAAGACAAGTATGAGGAGGCCCTCTCCTCTGGATCGCTTAGCCCTAAAGCTAGGTGTGATACCCACAAGATCTCTAAGGAGGTCGTAACTACTGCTGAGATGCCAAAGAAAACCCTCTCCTTTGGCCAAGACCTTAAACTCGCTCTGCTAGTTGAAGACTCCTCACCCGTATCACTACGACACATAATAGGTCAAAAGAGACCTATGTCGGAGGAAAACCCAACCAACGCCGATGACGCTGCGGCCAAGGCGTTGAAACATGCTAAGAAAAACGCCGCTCGACGAAGGAGAAGATCTATGCGGCGGGCATATTTGCGGAATAGCCGAGCTACGGCCCAACGCAAGAACTGCGTTTCTGAAAATCTGCCTGAACTCTGCGTTTCTGCTTCAGAACGCACACTGTTGGCCTTCTTGTTTTGATGATGTTTAACAAATAATTTACTACTAATGTTGTTTGTCTAGTATTTGTGTTTTCTTATTTATTATAGACAAACAACGTTGTTGGAGGATGGATGGAATAGAGCTTCAACGATCATATCCAAAGGAGGTTGGCGGAATGTCGGTGAAGCTTATGCAATTCAAGTTAAAGATCGAGTTCAAGCTTCATCCGCACGTGTACCAAGTTGAGCTCAATGAAGATCAAGATCAAGCTTGGGTAATTTAGTTTAAAAGTTTATATTATGTGTGTTAGTACCTTAAGCTCAATATCTATACACACACATTTATTGGTTTCTTCGTATATATATATATATATATATATATATATATATACATATGTTTTTGGTTTTATAGTTTTCGAGTTTATAATATGAAACAAATGCATAGAATTGGAAAATACTATTTTTGTTTCATGCTTAATATGTATATATATGATTTCAACCTTTAACAAGCTTATATTAAATGAAATCATATTTGAGTGTTTTGAAAATATTGGCATAGAATATGCATCTGTGAAAATATTTGTATTCGTAGTTTTTGGAACCCAACAATAATGCATATACATATTTTTAATTAAGTCATACAATCATTGGTGCAAAGCTTCAAAACATGGTTTAACCAAATATCAAAAATTTCAGCATGTTTACATTTTCGTGTTTTAAACTATTTTTGCAAAAATGATGATTTTTCAGCAAATGGGAAAATGCAATTTGGAAAAATTCTTTTGTAACATGTTCATTTACATGTTTATATTACATTTCCAAAGTTTTTCATAAATGTTTCAGAAGTCAATAGAATATTTTAACAAAATTGTTTAAAATGTGTCAAAACACTGTTTTTATATAATGTCCCAGTTTTCGTCGACTGAAACCGGTCGACGGCGAACCTGAGTTCTCCGTGTCAACTAGGCGACAGAGAGTCTGTCGGTCGACCGGCTCCGGTCGACCGATAAATTTTCAGGGTCGACCGATGAAATTTTCGGTCGACCGACAGTATTTTTTAGGCTTCCCAACGGCTAGTTTTTCTTAACCGTTGCTTAGGGCTAATTTTGTCCTTTTGACTTTGGGATTTTTAGCTGAGGTTTTGGAGATATAAATACTCTCTTTGATCTGCTCAGTTTTTCATCTATCTAAGAGTTTTTTAAATAAAGTTAAAACAAGGGTTTAAGTGTGTTTAAAGGGTTTGTTTTTGTTTGTGAAGAAGTTTGCACAAGTGGGATAAGATCATCTTCTGTTTGGGCTCGCAATCTCCATCTCTCCATCTTGATCTAGAGAAGTTTTCCTAAACTCAACTCTAGCTTTACATTTACATACTTGTTTGATTATCATTGTTCTTAAGCTAGATTTTATATTTGAGTTTAGTTTGATTTTGATTTCACTCATTGTTACACACACCCACTTTGAGCTTATTGTATTTGCATTCATAATATATTAGGGTTGTGAGAGCTGTAACATTGAGTGTGAGCTTTTATTGTGTTCTCATCCATATTAGAGAAAATTTATATTTGTTACATTGTGAGTGTTGTTAGGTTTTCGGTGAGCTAGAAACCGAGTGTGTTGTGAAGTTTTCGGTGAACTAGAAAACCGAGTGTGAGGAGTGAACGTTGTTCGGTGAGCGTTGAAAACCGACACTGTGAGGTGTAAACGTTATTCGGGTGAGCGTAGAAAACCCGGTTGTGATAGTGGACTTCTCCCTGGGAGTGAGGAGCGGAGACGTAGGACGGAAGGTCCGAACTCCGTGATCATATAGTGTGTTTGAGTGTGCTTTGGCGTTCATTTATATTTATGTTCATATCTTATATCGCCATTGTCCATAGCTCATTATTTATATGATCCACTATCTATCTAGTTTAGATTGTTTACCCTTGAGTTTATATATCCTTGCTCATATACTCATATATATTTCATCATATAGGATATATCACTTTGTGTATATTGCATATTCTTGCCCATAATAGATTGTATACCTATCTTGCAAGAATATAGTTGTTAATTATTTTTAATTGGCATTTAATCGGATTAGATTAGCATAAGACCCTAATCACCCCCCCTCTAGGGTCTAACAATTGGTATCAGAGCTTGGTGCTCTTTGATTTAAGGTCTAATCGCCTTGAGTTAAAGATCCAAGTTAGCTTATTGTGCTAATCTAATTTTGAGCTTTTATTTGTATCTTGCTTGCCTTTTATATTATGGATATGCATGGTTTAGGTTATGCCATTAATATTGCTCCTAGGTTTGATAATTTCCCTTATGCCCAATGGTGTGTTAGATTTAAACTTTTTGTTCAATCTAAATACTTTGATTTATGGGAAATTATAGATGATGCCTATATTGTGCCCACTATGGAGAAATCCAAGTAGAATAAAAATGATCATCGTATGTTACTATGAACAACATTTTGTTAGAATATTTGCTAACAAGCTTGTTTCTTTTGATAGTGCTTACAAATTGTGGACATTCATAGAAGCACATCATGGTAACTTGGAGGAGATCCAAAGGATTCCGGCGGACTCTTCCTCAAGTAATATTGGAGCTTCATCATGCACACGGCCACTAGGCGATAGCCCTAGTGAGGTTTGCGAGTTCGAAACCATAAATGATTTACCTAATGATGAACTTGCTTGTGCATATGATAGGTTAATGCATGCCTACACTAAGTTGCATAATAATTTCATTGATCTTAAAAGCAAGCATGTTAATTTAAAATCCGATCATGAATTGCTAGCATCAAAATTTGATACTATTGCTAAAGATAATGTGATCCTTAAAGAAAATAATGAAAAATTAAAATTGGATCATATTACCTTGAGTTCCAATGTTGCTAGCTTAATTCATGAGAAGAATGATGCCATGTTAGAAGTAGAGTCTATTAGAAGTAAATTTACATCATTTAAAAATGATCATATTTGCTCTACTTCTATTAACAATGCTTCTATGCCTAATGATGAGTTGAACAATATTAAAAATCGCATTTCATCTTTAGATTCAACTTTTAACACATGCATTGTTAATAACAAGAAACTTATGGACTTATGTGCAAAGTCTCGTGCTAACTCTTCAAAACCAAGCACTCACTATGCACATATGTATAACAAAGTTTACAAATGCTCAATTTGCGATCGTAAAGGCCACATTGCTAAATTTTGCTATGATGCACACAAATCTTCTAAGACTAATGCTTCTTGTGCATCTCATAAGGCTTCTTCATCACACACACAGATTAATGCTTCTTGTGCATCTCATAAGGCTTCTTCATCACATACACATGCACATACTCATCATGTTCATCATAAGCATGCTCATGTGTTTAAATGTGATATTTGTGGTCGTTTTGGTCATTTGGCCAAATATTGTTTTGATTTAAAAATTAAATCTCATTTGCCAAATGCTTCTAGTAGGCCACATGTTTTTAGATGTGATGTTTGTGGTAGATATGGCCACTTAGGAAAGTTTTGTTTTGATAATGTTTCTCATTTGCAAAATAATTCTAAAAGACAATCTTTATTTACAAATGTTCCACGTGCACCTTTTAATGGTCAACATAAGCAAATGTTTCCTTTCCATTGTACATATTACAATCGGAAGGGTCATTTGAGTAATTATTGCTATGACCGATCTCGTGCACCATATATGTCCAAGAGGGTTCATAACCTTAGGACTTTGAGATTTAATGATAAGGGTCATGTCCCTAAACAAACCGGCACCAAGAATACTTGGGTGCCAAAATAATTTTTAAAGCCAAGAATTTTAGTATTTTTTTCTTTTTCTTGATTTCAAAAAATGTATTTTAAATTTTTATGAAAACAATTCTTTTTATTGATCAAATCTTTTGTTTTCATGATTATTTGATTTGCTTTCATGAGAGGACTACGTTTATATAACCCTCCGGATTTATTGGGTGTTTATTCCCAAATCATGTTTACCGGATGCTAAAATGTTCATATGGGTTAATACTAGCTCAAGAACTAGATAGAGTTGCCTCTCTTGATTTTTGAAAATCAATGATGATTTGGTTTCATGATTTAAACTTTGATTTATGATTTCAATTGGTTGATTTGTTTTCATTTGAAAACTTTTTACATGATTCTCATATTTCTCTTCTTTTGATTTCATAAATCTAATTTTATACATTGGCTTTTATGATATGAGACAATATGTTCGTCTTGATATATTTATATATGTTCTCATTATCTCTTGAATGTGAGTGATTTTTGGCATATTATTTATGCTTGCTCACATGTTTGCCATGATCTTTTATTGCTTATATTTCATATGGCTTTTTGATAGGGGGAGAAATCCATATACTTGCTTCATACTCACCCATGCTTATTTGTAGGGGGAGCTTTCGCTCTATTCATACCTTTGTCCCCTTTTTGATGTTATCAAAGGGGGAGAAATATTGTGAGTATATTCTTTCTTGTTTATATGCATGTGAATTATAAATTATATATTCATTTACTTCATGCATATACTTCGTTTTGTAAATTGTTTGTCATCATCAAAAAGGGGGAGATTGTTGGCCTTCTTGTTTTGATGATGTTTAACAAACAATTTACCACTAATGTTGTTTGTCTAGTATTTGTGTTTTCGTATTTATTATAGACAAACAACGTTGTCGGAGGATGGATGGAATAGAGCTTCAACGATCATATCCAAAGGAGGTTGGCGGAATGTCGGTGAAGCTTATGCAATTCAAGTTAAAGATCGAGTTCAAGCTTCATCCGCACGTGTACCAAGTTGAGCTCAATGAAGATCAAGATCAAGCTTGGGTAATTTAGTTTAGGAGTTTATATTATGTGTGTTAGTACCTTAAGCTCAATATCTATACACACACGTTTATTGGTTTCTTCGTATATATATATATATAGTTATATATATATACATAAGTTTTGGTTTCTATGCATATATATAATTATATATATACATACATGTCCGGTCGACCGAGAGCTCAAATCGGTCGACCGACAGAATTTCCGGTCGACCGACGTTAGTCCAGAAAGTTTTCTTCGTGTTTTTGCTCTCATCGGTCGACCGACGGAATTTTCGGTCGACCGACAATAGATCCGTTGGGCACAACGGCTACTTTTCTGAGGAGCTTTCTGGGGGCTTTGTTGTCCTTTGGCTTGGGGTTTTTGGCTGAGTTGTGAGAGGGTATAAATACCCCATTGTCTTCAACTCTCAAGCAAAAAGAGAATGGTTTAAAAAGTTTTAACAAGGGTTTAAACTTGTTTAGTGTTTGTTTAAGTTTAAGAAGCTTTTAAGCATTTGAGTGTTTCGGTTTTGTGATTCAATTCTACAAGAGCTTGAGGAGATCATCCTTTGGTGTTTGGGCATTCAACTCATCTCTCTCTCACTCTTGATCTATAGAGAAGTTTTCCTTAAACTCAATTCTAGCTATTTATTGTTTTGATCTTAATTTCCATAAGCTAGATTTCTATATTGAGTTTAATCGTTTTATTGATACTCTTTGTTCACACACAACCTATTGAGCTTATTGTATTTACATTCATAGTATAATTTGGGGTTGTGGGTTTGTGACTAAGAGTTGTGCTTAATTGAGTTCTCACCTTGTTAGAGAGAACAATCATTTACTGTATTTGTGCTTAATTGTGAGATCACTTTGTAATACACTTGTACACCGAGTGAGGAGTGTGTGGTGAGAGTCGGGGATCGTCCCAAGAGGAGTGGCGTCGGTTGACGTGCCTAGGGAGAGGTTGTAACCGAGCACTTGAGGGAGACACGGCTAGGTCCAACACTTGTGAGGGTGTAGAGTGGGTTTGCAAGAGTGTGAGTTATAGAGTTTTCGGTTAGCTAGAAAACCGAGTGTGTAGAAGAAGTTCCGGCTAGAAAACCCGGTTGTGATAGTGGATTTCTCCCCGGGAGTGGGGAGCGGAGACGTAGGACAGAAGGTCCGAACTCTGTGATCATATAGTGTGTTTGAGTGTGCTTTGGAGTTCATTTATATTTATGTTCATATCTTATATCGCCATTGTCCATAGCTCATTATTTATATGATCCACTATTTAGTTCATTTTGTTTATCCTTGTGTTAGTTTATATATCCTTGCATATATCTCATAGTATATCTCTTTGCTAGGATATTTACCTTTGTTCATATTGCTTATTCTTGCTTGTAACATATTGTATATCTCTCTTGCAAGAATAATTTGTTAATTAGTTTTTAATTGGCATTTAATTGGATTAGATTAGCATAAGACCCTAATCCCCCCCCCCCCCCTCTAGGGTCTAACACACACTTCGTGGCAATGAACCCGATTATGCGCCTCGGGTTATCCAGCTCAAACGCGACCCTCAGTGGCACGTTGTTCAATCCAGACGCACACCTCAAGAGTGCGTCCCAAAACGTGACCTCCAAATGCACGTTCAATCATCCGAACGCACACCACAACCGCGTTCAATCAGAACACGACCCTCAAGGGTCTGTTCAAACAGCCAAACGCACACCACAAGGGTGCGTTCGTCTAAAACACGACCCCCAAGGGTCTATTCAATCATCCAAACGCACACCACAGGTGTGCGTTCAATCAAAACCCAACCCTCAGGGGTCTGGTTCATCAACCAAACGCACATCTCAAGTGTGCGTTCAAACAAGGAACGACCCTCAGGGGTCTGTTTCATCATCAAAACGCACACCTCAAGTGTGCGTTCAACCAAAACAAGACCCACAGGGGTCTGTTTCAACATCAAAACGCACACCACAAGGGTGTGTTCAATCAGGACAAGATCCACAAGGATCTGTTCCATCAGTCAAACACAGGTCTCGGCCTCGTGTTTATAAACCTAAACGTGACCCTCGTGTTTCGTCTCAAGAACACGACATGGTCCGTAAGGTTCAAGAAGGACAGCATGGATTTAAGGTCCATGTCCGACCAATCCAAGGGCAGGAGGTTTCATCTCCACCTTCACGAGATCCTTCCCAGGTCTCCGACTTGCGTGAATTACTGTCAAGAGGAAGGCCAACACAGCAAGTGGCTCATTCATGCCAGTGTGAACGGCTCATTTCCGTTGTCCTCTCCGAATGCAGTTGTTGTTCACCTACGCCTAGACAGTCGGTGTTCAATAGATTAACGAATGTCGTTAGGCCTTCCAAACGACAACGTCGCCAAAAGAAGACCTCTGAGATCGACTATCCCGAGGTTACTATCAACATGATCGGCAGAGGAAAAGCCTCGCATTCCGATTCTGACGAATCACAAAGAAGTCATTCCCCAACTGTTAGGGAAATTTGTGGCCAGTTCGAAGGAGTATATCGGCATACTCGGACTCGGACAGGAGCTATTCGCCCGGTTAACTATCAAAAGTTAGCCAAAGGGATTACAACAAGTGATGAACATTCGGCAATAGCTGAATCTCAATCTTCGAGCTCGGTCGGAGCACAAGAGGTATCCGCTTACATGGCGGAAAACCCCGAAGACATAGCCAAGATAGTTGACGAACATCACGTCATGCTCCAGGCGCAGCAAGAAACCCTTCTTCAACTGAAGGACATGTTGGCCCAACTCCTAGCAGAAAAAGGCCAAAAACCTGAGTCTTCCCGGAAGACAACATCAAAGGGAAAGCAAAAAAGCACACGAATATTCAGATCGTGAGACTCACAACCTGGAATCCTCTTCTGAAGGTGAGAAGGAGATGGAAAAATAGCTGCATCCTCAGTCCACCAAAATGGATGAACTGGAAGCTCTCCTCAATGCAATCGCCAACAGAAGTGAGCTCCGCGAAGAAGGAGTAGTGAGGCATTACCCTGCTGAGTGGGATACAGCTCCATACCCACCGAAGTTCAAAGCTCCAACATTGCAACCTTTCGATGGCACGGGATCACCAAATCAGCACATCTACTACTTCAAATCTCAGACTGGAGATGTAGTGGCAAACGACGCCATTCTGACCCGGCTATTCATTGGTACCCTCAAAGGTGTCGCCTTTGAGTGGTTTATGAAACTGCCTTCTGGATCTATTCAGAAATGGGTAGATTTGGAGAGGCTTTTCTTGGCCAGATTCTTTGAAGACGACATAGAGGTCTCAGTCCCGACTCTTCTCGTCACTAAGCAGATGAAGGGAGAATCTATCAAGACCTATGTTGAGAGATTCCGCAGCATGGCATTGCGATGCCCATCAGGTATGACCCAATCAACATTGGTTAAAACTTGCAGGCACAACTTGCAGACACAACTCCTTGCTCAGATGGGAGTAGCAAAATGTCGCTCCTGGAGACAATTGGTGTCGCAAGGAGAACAAGCCGAAGAGATTGTCGCTCGGGTGAAAGCCGAAGAAGCTGGACAGCCCAAACCGCAACAGCAACGTAATCAAAACAACGCCCAGCGGTCTAAGGGAAAAGAGACCTTAGCAGCTGACTACACGCAAGTACCACCGCCCACGAAGCAAGGCAAAGCACCCAATAAGCAAAAAGTGCCCAAACAGTATTCCTTCAAGGAGGAGCATGTGGACACCTTGTTCCAGCTACTGCGGAAGAACAACAAGTTACAGCTTCCTGAAATTAGGAAGCCAGAGGAGGCAGGGAAAGTAGATGACCCTAATTACTGCCGCTATCACAGGTTCCTGGGGCATCCTACCAGAAGATGTTACATCTTTAAGGACATCCTCCAGAATTTGGTGGACGCCAAGGTGCTCACTCTGAAACCTGAGCAAAAGACTGTCTCTACCAACATGATAGCAGTCCAGTTCGGTGACTTCCCTCCAGTGGCGACCGCAGATGGCATTGTCCCTATCCACAAGGGAGAAATGCGCCTGAAGAATACTGACTTGCACAGTCAGAAAGACAAGGGGTTGATACCCCTCACCACCACAAAAGGAGAAATCATGTGGGTTCACCCTGATCTAGTGGGAGACCAACAGTGGACGAATACCTCGTCCAAGAAGAAAGGAGGCAAGGCTAAGTCTTCCAACATAATTAGCCCCTCCATTACTGAGAACGATGACCACCTCAAGACCCTGACAGATTCAGAGTAAGAGAGGATTGCCCTGGCAGCATACCCGGGGGACAATCCTAGCACTCGGTCTGGAAAAGCTTACTTGAAAGACTACGGCCAGAATGCTCAAGAAGTTGAAGAACAGCCCCAAGACGTTGGGGGTTCTGTACCAAAGAAGCCAGCTGATAAAGGGAAACAAAAAGAGCTCCGGTTTAACAGAAATCTCCACCAGGAACCCGGGGAGTCAAGCACTCCATTCCAATTCAATGTTATGGCGCAGTTGGCTAACATACCAGCCAGAATTACGCTATATGAGCTCCTAATGTTGTCTAAAACCACCAAGGAAGCTCTAATTGAAGCATTGAAGAATACAGAGAGCTTCATCACCCAAGTCATTCCAATTCCCGAAGCTTCTGAAGATCAAACTTGTCGGCAATGTCTGCAAGCTGCAAGAAGTTTACCTTGTATATCGTTTATTCAAGAAGATATGCAGGTTAAACATAAACACGACAGACCTTTATACTACAGGGGTATATCGGATCTTCCGAAATTAGTTGTGTCCAGGTGGACCCGGGCTCCGCACTCAGCATCATGCCTTATAGGGTCATGCAGGTCTTAGGAATCCCTATGCACAGGTTGCACACTACCCAGACCACCATCTTCGGGTTCAATGCAAACAGCACTCGACCCCTAGGGAAGATCAAACTCAGATGCCAAATTGGAGACCTAAAGTCCGAGGTGACATGCTACATTATAGATGCGGACACGTCCTACAATCTGTTGTTAGGACAACCATGGATACATGCAAACCGCATTGTCCCGTCTACCCTACATCAGGTCATGAAATATGCCAATGATGAGGGAGAAGTTCGAACCCTGATTGCGGAAAAATACCCTTTCTGAGGAGTGGAGAATTTTCACACTGATTCCGTTTTCTATCTAGAATCTCAAGAGAAAGAAGAGGTGGACAGCAGAAATGAAGCTGACATTGAACCAGATCCAGAAGAAGATTGTCCGTGGGAACTGAACTTAGATGTAATGGGTCAGGATGAAAGTAATAATAATGTACCGAGCGAGGGTGAATGGTGCATTAATGAAGACTTTCTTTTAGCGTACTTGCCTGATGTGTCCTCTAAAAGTAAACCAATAGGGAATGATTCTAATGCAGGTACCGACCCATGGCACGCACTGTGCACAGAGGCATCACTTACGTTGCCTATCAGCACAGAAGGCTTTCTTTAAAGTCCCATCCAAAAGGAAAGGGCAGAAGCCGATCTGTTTTGGTAAAGTCAAACCCGAACAACTCAAACGAGGAAGTTCAGAGGAAGATGACGGAGTTCCCTAATTCCATTACCACGAACCCAATTCTATATACTTAATGAAACAAATGGGGTATAACTTTAATGAGAAACAGGGTCTAAATTTTGGAAAGGGTAGGCGAACCCCAATCCGGATGTCTCTAACCCCTGAAGGAAAACCTCCGGATTATTATCAAAAAACCGGAAGGGGCTTAGGTTATGTCACAACTCCCCCTGCCTAAGAAAATAAAATCAGTAATTATCTGCGTCAGGATCATTCATCTGGAACCTCTTCCTGGGAATCCGACGTCAGTGTCGGACCTTTCTTTAAAAGTTTGACTGTGAACATGGTTTCAACTAGTCACCCCGATGAAGATGCAGGGGGTGACGAAAAGTTAGTCGAATCAACCGACGATCCTTGGATCAAACGTATTAACATCTTGTGGGATATGCGCTTCGAACAACGCGAACCACCCACTGAAGATAATGTGATCCAGGTCAACATGGGAGATGAGTCTGACCCCAAGCCTATCTTTATAGCCGAAGACCTATCATCATCCGAAAAAGAGGACCTTATATCTCTCATCCGAGAATATATAGATGTCTTCGCTTGGAATTATGAAGATATGCCTGGCCTTGACCCGAAGGTTGCCATGCACCGTCTCAACATCGATCTGGATGCAAAGCCCGTTAAACAACAACAACGCAGGTTTCGTCCAGAGATCATGGAATCAATTGAGTCAAAAGTTAAAAAGCTTATAGACTCGGGTTTTGTTAGGGAAGAACAACACCCTGAATTGGTGGCCAACATTGTTCCAGTTCCCAAGAAGAACGGTAAGGTCCGGATATGCATTGATTTCCGCGATCTTAACGTAGCTTGTCCAAAAGACAAGTTTCCTCTTCCTATCACTGACATCATAATCGATAACACCTACGGATATGAAAGGATGTCTTTCATGGACGGATTCTCCGGGTACAATCAGATCAAGATGCACCCGGAAGACGAAAAGCATACTGCTTTTAGAACACCACTGGGGGTGTATTGCTACACAGTGATGCCCTTCGGCCTGAAAAACGCAGGTGCAACTTATCAACGTGCAATGAACGCCATCTTCCATGAACACTTACAAAAAAAGATCGAGTGCTACGTTGATGATATAGCAGTAAAGAGCCAATGTAAAGACGATCATCTTACAGATCTGAGGATAATGTTCGAGATCATGCGAACACATCAGCTGAAGATGAACCCGACAAAATCGTTCCTCGGAGTATCAAGCGGAAAATTCTTAGGATTTATCGTCACATCCAAAGGAATCTCTCTTGACCTAAAGAATGTGCGTGCCATCCAAGACATGCCATCTCCGAAGAATCTCAAAGAGCTCAGAGGTTTGCCAGGCAGACTGGCCTACATTCGAAGATTCATATCAAATCTTTCAGGGCGCTGCCAACCTTTCTCTAAGCTCATGAAGAAAGGAATATCCTTTGTTTGGGATGCAGAGTGTCAAAGAGCATTCGAGGAGATTAAGAGATATCTAACTCAACTGCCAGTTCTCGTGGCCCCAATATCAGGAAAACCATTCCTGTTATATGTGAGGGTCATGGATCATTCTCTTGGTACTTTGTTAGCCCAGAACAATGATCAAGGTCAAGAGTAAGCCATTTATTACCTGAGCAGGACTATGATGGGAGCTGAACACCGGTATAATCCGGTCGAAAAAAGAATGTCTCACATTGGTATTCACAATCCAAAAGATGCGACATTACCTAATTGGACAAACCATTCAGGTCATCTCTAAGGTGAATCCTTTGAGAGTTCTGATGACGAAACCATCATCTCTAAACTACCGGCTTGCAAAATGGGCCATTCTATTGTCAGAATACGACATGCAATTCATGCCTCAAAAGGCGGTCAAGGGTCAAGCACTGGCAGACTTTTTATCCGATCACCCAGTATCGGGAACGTCTAAGTTGTATGAAGAACTACCTGACGAAGTCGCTGAAGCTTGCGCTACTCAAGAAGCTCCGCAAGTGTGGAAGTTGTTCTTTGACGGTGCGTCTAGAGCAAACCCTCATGGAGCAATCACCGCAGGAGTAGGAGTAGTATTAATTTCTCCGAACGGTCACGTGATCCCAAGAGGATTTTCCCTAATTGAACCTTGTACCAACAATGTAGCCGAGTATAATGCTCTGCTATTAGGGATGCAATTTGCTGAAGAACTTAATATTCAGCACCTCGAGGCCTACGGTGACTCTCAGCTCATCGTTAATCAAGTCCGAGGGGAATATGAAGTACGTCATGAGGATTTGATCCCGTATTACTCCGCAGTGCTAGAGCAAGCTCAAAATTTTGAAGGCTTCTTTATCGAATACGTGCCAAGAGCTCAGAACGCATATGTCGATGCTTTAGCCTCTTTGGTAACTTCACTAGCTTTGCCCCCAGGGGTCGAAACAACGATTCTGGTCATGGGACGAAAGCTATACTTTTCCAAAATTCCTATAGAGGAAAACTCAGACGAGACAACGACAGGAGAAGTCTGTACAACATCTATGGAGTTCGAATCTAGGGATTGGCGATTCCCGTACATTGACTATGCCCTATATGGAATTTTGCCTGATGATCCTAAGGAAGCGGCTGCAATTAAACGAAAAGCCCTCCGATTCTATTACGATGCAGTTTCTCAATCCTGTATCATAAATCACATGATGGAGTCTTACTTCGATGTCTTTCCCGAAAGGAAGCGAAGGAAGCCCTCAAAGAGGCTCATGACGGAATGTGTGGGGCTCATCAGCCCGGAGCTAAATTAGGGGATCGCCTCCGACGAATAGGCTATTATTGGCCAAAGATGTTCTCAGATGCGGTTGACTACGCTAAGCGTTGTCACGCATGCCAAATTCATGGGGACTTCATCCATCAAGCGCCTGGGAACTTACACCCCACAACGGCGTCCTGGCCCTTCGAAATGCGGGGTATGGATATAGTGGGACCGATTTCCCCTCCGACGTCCAAGAGGCACCGGTTCATTTTAGCTATGACTGACTATTTCTCCAAATGGGCGGAGGCAAACCCATTAAAAGAAGTCAAGACTTCAAACGTGATCAAGTTCATCAAACATCACATCATCTATCGCTTTGGAGTCCCAAGACGGATAGTTCACGACAACGGGACACAATTCGTCAGCTTTGGGTTTCAGAGATTTTGTGACAGATTCAGAATCCAAAGTGTCACATCTACGGCATATTACCCGCCAGCGAACGGCCTTGCAGAAGTGTTCAACAAAACCATAGTGAAGCTTCTCAAAAAGTTTGTCTCCAAGAGCTGTCGTGATTGGGATGAAAGACTCGATGAATGTCTATGGGCTTACCGCACGACGGTGAGGACCCCTACAAGAGCTACACCATTCTCTTTGGTATATGGCTGCGAGGCTGTATTACCATTAAAAATTCAGATCCCTTCTCTGAGAGTCGCAGTTACAACTGGACTAACAGAAGAAGAGAAACATCAACGACGTCTACAGGAACTTGAAGCCTTAGATGACAAATGACTTCAAGCTCAGCAACAGATCGAGTTATATCAAGCCCGCATCTCCAAAACCTACAATAAAAAGGTTAAGGAATGAATTTTCAAGAAAGGCGATCTAGTTTTGGCCAACAGACAACCCATGGTAATGACCCACAAAACCAAGGGGAAGTTCAATCCTAAATGGGAAGGGCCCTTTGTAATAGAATCAGTCTATTCGAATGGAGCTTACCGCCTCATCTATCAAAAAGGAGATAGGCTCATGATGCCAATCAATAGGAAGTTCCTTAAGAGATACTTCCCGTAAATCATGTAGCCCCCTAAACCTCAGCTAAATCAGGCTGGGGGTTGCCTATTTATAATGTAACTCTGTCTTGTATTTCGTCATGTTAACACTACACCTCTGACGATTGAAATTTTCTAGAATTATTCTAATAAAGAGAATTTCGATTTCATGCCAGGTTAACACTATACTTATGGCATTTGCTTTACTTCTCATTATCCTGAACCAGATTTCAACAAAAGAGATGATGAAAAGCAAAATGATATCATTTTCATTCAATATTGTTAATTTGAATACGAAATGAAGACAATCGAAATGAAAATGATACAAAATTATTCCCTAGCTAAAAAGCGATTCAAGTCTTAAGCATCGGGGCTCATCAGTCTAAAAGACTTGAGTTTAGATTTCAGCGCCAATATTTTCTCCTCACGAGCCTTTTTGACTTCCTCTGTTATCTTGCTCTTGAGCTCCTCTTCATTTGGTGCTACTTCTGCAATCTCTCGCCTAATCTTGTCAGCAGCAACAAACTCATCGCAATAGCCCTTGAAAAGCCCGTCACAGTAAGCAATTAACCCTTTTATGACTTCCATGTCACCCTCTAATCGAGCAGTTATCTGATATTGCTCAATACCAGCACGGGTAAGCTCGATCGTAGTATCCCGAATACCTGTAGCAAAAGTGCCCAAGTCCACTTGCACTTGAAGATGTTCCCCGCGCAGGCGAGCAATACGAGAATCTGTTTCGGATAGACTCTTCTGAAGAGCCTCTTGCTGCTGTGCTTTCAAAGCTCTGGCCTGAGAAAGAGCCCGATCCACTTCTGGTTCGATGGCATCGCGTTGTAGCATTGAAAGGAATTCCAATTCATATTCCAGAATAATAATGCTCTCGCGACAATGTTCAGTCCACAATGCATTCCCCTGGTTCCTAATCTTGGAGAGACACTCCAGCAGATGGGGTTCAAAGACTTTGAAACTCACGCCCCCGAGACTAACAACATCGATAGTCAGTTGCATCCAGTACTCTAATTGTTCGATGAGCTTCCTTAAAGTTTCCGAGCTTGGGGGTGGAGCAGTCGGCGGATAAATAAAGCAATTCTCATAATCAGTACGAGTGGGGGTGTGCGCAACATCAGATGATAACTTTTCGGGCATATTTGGCGCTGAACCTGGGACGGTCAATCCCTGCCCACCTGTTGGTATTTCAGGACTAGGAGGAGCAGCTTGAAGCATAGTATCCCTATTGTTCTTTGGAGATGCAGCACGTGCCGACTTTATGGCGTCCCCCATCAGCTTAGCTTTCTTGGAATTCTTAGCTGCAATGGGTCTTCACTTCCGAATCCTCTTCTCATATTCGCCTTCCTCCTCAGCAGTAAGAGCCCGCTTCCCTGTTGATCTCAAGGAGCGAGGCTCAGGAGGGGGCGCTCCCTCGAGAACCTCTTTAGTGTCCTCTTCTTCAGAAGGCTTTGCAACAGGTAATTCCTCTGGGATCTCCTCGATTCTGACCGCCTCTCATTCGCAGGACAGATAATCTTCTATCCCTGGTAACCGAGTTTTGGCAGAACCACTTTTTGATTTATAAAATTCCCGGATCTCATTTATGCATGAAGTATATATATCATATTCGGTGATTCGAGAAGCTTCGTCGAACCAATCGCGGAAGCCCGCTACGGTAGAACAACCAGGCGGCAAATTAGGCAGAGTAAACTGTGCATGAGTCCCTCGGGCAGCAAAGAAATACCAAGCACGAGCTCTCTCGAATAGATTCCTGATGTGAGCTAATTGCGGATTAGGGTTACCAACATAAAGCTGGTCATACCCAAACTGTCGAGCAAAACGTGAAGGAATGTAGGGCTTAATTATGCATCTCTCACCTATTCAGAGAACCAGGTAGCCCACTCTGATAGTGAGAAGCCATAGGAAGGTCCATGTATTTAAAAGCGAGGACCCTTCGAAGATTACGTCGCCAAACTTCGGGCCTTCTTCTTCAGCCCCATCAAAGCAAGGGCGACAGCAAAAAAGATCATAATTATTTTCCAAAGACAAAAGTTGTCTAGTCCGGACTATGTACACAGTTGTCCATGTGGCTGACTCAAGCCTTTGCACAAAAGGAACGGAGGTTTCGCTATCATGTATGATCCCTGTCATCAAGGAGGGATAATGCAGCACAAACCAAGCCACTAAATAAGTATAGGGCATTGGTGTGCGGGGTTGGGGAGTCTTCCAAACTTTCCTCCTGGGAACATTCATCTCCTTGATGTCTAGGAGTTCAGAAATCAAATCCCGTAAACCTCTCTGTAAGAAACCTGTCATTGCAGAGAGAAGACTTAGAGGTCTTCCGTGAGCTAGAAGAACGGCTGGGTAGACTACCTCAACCAAGATTGATTCAGCTGGCTTCGTCGGCATGACGCACCGCTTCAACCATAGTATCAGGAAGCCAACAAGGAGGGTCGTGTCGGAAATAGGAATTGCAGCTTGATGATGAAAACTTTCAAATTCGCTGTCAGCTTCAAATCCATCTTCCAAAGGCTTTAATACTCTTAGTAGAGCTTATAGCAAGTCGGGTCACCATCAAGTCTTTCTGACCCAAGTTCTGAAATAAGTAATCTACCCAGGCAGTATGCATAAGACCACCCCCACGCATCCCAGCGACCTGAGCGCAAATGTGAAAATGGCATATCAGCTCCCAAAAGGTGTTGTATATCTCTGGATGAGCAGTCTTCAGGAGGGAGAGTTCTTCGGTGGTAGGAATAAATTCTTCATAGGGTGTTTGCCCGAAAGATAGTCCTGATATCGCATGCATCTCATGGAGAGCAAATCCCAACTCCCCAACAGGTGTGAAAAAGGTGCAGCTATCCGGATTCTACCGCTCCAGCATAGCAAAGAAGCAGGGATAGTTCTGAATGATCCCGCGTCTCGTAGCCTATACTAGTATTGTGAGGCCAGACTGAGCAAGGGGTTCCTTAAGTTCTTCCAGAACAAAATCCACCATCCGGGTCCACCAGCCATCTTCTCCAGAAAATAACCAGCCAGGAGAACGGAAGCCTCGGGCAACAATAAACTGGCGCACGAAAATGTTCGCTGGAAGAGGTGTCTCCTGAGCGAAGCCCTTTTTCTCAAAAGAACCAGGTCTCAGACCTTTGAGTTGTCCGCCAATTTGAACACGAGAGGATCGACCAGATCCAAATGAGATGTTCTCTTTCTCCTTGACAAGATCGAAAGCCAGGCCCCTACGACCACCGACACTCAGGAAGTATGAAAGCGGATACATTCTCTTCATGCTTGGAAGAAAAAGCAACTGATCATCGACTCTTCGCAACATCCGAGAATCTTCGACATACCCAACTTGTCCATCGGCGGATATATGGTCTCCGAACAAAAATGATGGTTTGACAAACTGGTCCAAACCCGCAGGAGTGTCTAAATCCGCATCAGTGATCAGAGCCCTAAGGGTGGAACACCCAGCAAACCTAACTAAATGTGTCCGCTCCAAGCTCGGGAAAGTGCATAAAGGAAGTTCTCTGCGAAGACCAAAAGCTTTCCCCACTTCTGGGTCATCAGTGTAGTTGAAATGCTGCTCCGGCAGAAGGGGCACATTAGAAAAAAGCACTGCAAAATCAGAAGCAATAGTTAGTAACAGAAATAAATTGCTAACTCGAAAATTGGAGCATAACACGAAAGACAAATTCTACGTGTCAAGCATTAAAAAAAAAACAAGGGCCAACCCTTGTATCAATACTTGAACGCAGAGGTTAAACCCTGCGTTATCAACATTGGAACACAGAGGTCAAACTCTGCGTTGTCAAAACTTGAACGTAGAGGTCAAACCCTGCGTTGTCAACACTTGAACGCAGAGGTCAAACCCTGCGTTATAACACTTGAACACAGAGGTCAAACCCTGCGTTATAACACTTGAACACAGAGGTCAAACCCTGCGTTATAACATTTAGATGCAGAGGCCAAACACAGAAGTCTTAGCTCTATGTTTCCTTAAACGTAGAGTCCTAAGCCTGTGTTTTCAATTTTAACACAGAGTCCTAACTATGCGTTCACAATTTTAACATAGAGACTTAGCTCTATGATTCCTAAACGCAGGGTCCTAAGTCTGCGTTTTTTATTTTAACACGGAGTTGTAACTCTGCGTTTCTGTCAGAAACGAGTCATCTTCCTCGTTGAGAAGAACCCATCTAGGGTTTCCAAAGGACTTGTCGAAACAAATTATTGTGGCCGCCACTTACCACAACAACGAGGTCCATGCAGCAGCGCCGACAATGTCGAAGCGCTTGGGAGAGTAACAACGCCGCCGACATCCTCGGTCGGTGATGCCTCCAAAGCCGCTTTGGCGACCTTCTTGGAACCCGAACTCATCCTTTTGGGCGCCATGCAGGTGATTAATCGGAGAAGACGGAGTTCGTCGGAGAGAATCGACCGAAATTGAAATGAGAAATCTCGTTCTTGGAACTAAGCAAAAGAAGAAAGAGTCAAATGACTCTTGATGTGACCTTACAGGCCTATTTATAACAACCGTCAAGCTGTTAAATCGGTTCGGGACTCTAAGAAAGAATCTCAACCAAATCTGAAACGTGATTTTTCGCGTTGATAGATAAGATCGATTAGATCTTAACGCAGAGTTCACTTCTGCGTTCAAGTCCTAAATACTAGGTTAAGCCCTGCGTTATAAGAGTTCTTAACTTTACATTTTGAATCTCAAATGCAAAAGTCATCCCTGCATTGTGACTATTTGAAACAAAGGACACATCTTTGTATTTGCAAAACATGATACTTATTTCTTAAGTTCATGAACTCTTTTAGCATGGCATTGTTAAACTTCTGTATTTCCTCAGCAGAGTTTAAATCGACGTCAGGTTAATATTACGTCGCAGACAGATGTCATCCCCACAGGGCTTGAATTTAGTTTACATCGTTGTAATAGTAATTCCTCTGTCAAAATCCACTTATTGATTCTCGTCAAGGGAACAATAGGTCTCCAAAATCATTTAAATCATGATCAATTTACTAACTCTCCCTAACAGAGTAGTAAATACCCAGTTTATCAACTCCTTTCAATGGGGTGATAAAATTCCACAATCTTGTTCAAATCACAAGTATCACAGCTCATCACTTTGATGATAAATCTGTTAGCAAGTCCTCCCCAGCGATACACTAAAATATTCTTCTTGTCACGTTAACATTACACCTCTGACAAAAACCCACTTATCGACTCTCTCCAATAGAGCGATAAGTCCTCAAAATTGCTCCTATAGCAATATTCTTCTTGTCACGTTAACATTACACCTCTGACAAAAATCCACTTATCGACTCTCTCCAATAGAGCGATAAGTCCTCAAAATTGCTCCTATAGCAATATTCTTCTTGTCACGTTAACATTACACCTCTGACAAAAATCCACTTATCACTCACTCCAATAGAGCGATAAGTCCTCAAAATTACTCCTATAGCAATATTCTTCTTGTCACGTTAACATTACACCTCTGACAAAAATCTACTTATCGACTCTCTCCAATAGAGCGATAAGTCCTCAAAATTGCTCCTATAGCAATATTCTTCTTGTCACCTCTGACAAAAATCCACTTATCGACTCTCTCCAATAGAGCGATAAGTCCTCAAAATTGCTTCTATAGCAATATTCTTCTTGTCACGTTAACATTACACCTCTGACAAAAATCCACTTATCGACTCTTTCCAATAGAGCGATAAGTCCTCAAAATTGCTCCTATAGCAATATTCTTCTTGTCATGTTAACACTACACCGCTGACAAAAATCCACTTATCACTCTCTCCAATAGAGCGATAAGTCATCAAAATTGCCCTAATCGCAATTTTTCACATGTCATGATCTATTGACTCTTTCTAATAGAGCAATAGATTCCCAAATCTCTGTTATGATAACAAGCAACCTCTAACAGTTCTAACCCGTATGAACCAGTTAATTCTTCTACAAAAGAATAACGAGTGTTCATATACTCATCCCCAACAAGTTAAAATTTTTCTAGAATTATCTCAGATGATTATAAAGGAAATTTTAAAAAATTGGGTGTTTTCCACATAGTTTTATTGTTGCAAGTCAGAACACGACACATGCAATAAATAGAGACAAACCAGAATCACTCTTTTTATTTTGCTCAGAAATATTAAGGAGTGATACAAAAACCCTGTTCTTATCAAACAAAAAGAACAATACATGATTAAGCCTCTGGATCAGTAAAAGTGAAATACGCAAGCCGGAATTTAATAGCAGATAGCCTTTCTTCGTGAGCGGCCTGCACCATCATCTCGGCTTTCTTCCTAAGGGCGCTTTCATCCGGCTCAATTGCATTAGCTTGCTTTTGAAGAAGTTCAAGGTCCTGCACCGACGAACGGTAAGTGGCATAAGTTTTCACGCTTTCTAGTGTGAGCCTTTTCAAGATCTCTTCCTCTCGCGCGAGCTCGGCCTCGTGTCGAGCCAACTCCACCCTGAGGCGATCAATTTCTATGCGAGACGCTTGTATGGCAGCTGTTTGGTGGAAAATTTGTAGTAAAAGAAATGAAAGAAAATTTATTTGTATTCCTTTAATCTCAGTTACAATTGGATTTCCTGATTACAAAAGAGAAGAGAATGATCTGGATTCTCCCCTTTGTTTAAATCTGGGTTCTTCACGGTGGCGATGAGATGCCTCCCTCGAATGATCGCGTCGAGTTTGCTTCTCGTTGACGATCTGATGTCTTGTTTCACTGGAACGTGGTCTTCTCCTCACGATTTGATGTTGTGGAGAACTCTGAACGAGTTTAAAACTCTATGAAAGAGTTGATTTAACCGAAAGTCGGTTATAAGCCAAGGATGAAGAAGATCTTGTTGCAGATCTCCCAAGCTCCAGAAATGCTCTAAGGATCCTGTTGACGAGCTAAGAAGTTCCAACCGACCGCCCCTTGAACTGAATTGATTTTCAGTTATTTATAGGGGATTAAGGGGTGTAACCACCTCCTTAATTCGCTCCTAAGTGGGGCTAATGGTATGTAACCGCCCCTTAAATCACTCCTGAGTGGAGTTGTGATCCCCTCAGATCGTGGGAAACAGTTTTGGAACCGTTCAGCTCGTGTTTGAACGAGTCAAACGCAGGCCCGCGTTCTGGCATGAATTCTGTGTCCAAACGCAATGCCTAAAAGCTTGAACGCAGCATCTGGAAGCTCGAACGCAGCGTTTGGAAGCTCATTTGCAGCGATTTAAGAGCTACGTTTGGCAGCAGATCTGAGCTGCGTTTACAGCAATTTAGAAGCTGCGTTTGTACGATTTAAGAGCTGTGTTTGGAAGCTCATTTGCAGCGATTTAAGAGCTGCGTTTGGCAGCGGATCTGAGCTGCGTTTATAGCAATTTGGAAGGTGTGTTTGTACGATTTAAGAGCTGCGTTTGGCAGCGGATCTGAGCTGTGTTTGGAGCTGGATGTGACCTGCGTTTACAGCGTTTGAAGGCTGCGTTTACAGCGATTTGGAAGCTGCGTTGGCGGCCGAATCTGAGCTGCGTTTGCAGCTTTTGGAGCTGCGTTTGCAACTTTTGGAGCTGCATTTGAGCTGTGTTCGTGGCTATGAACGCGGCGCATCTTAATGCTGGTACGCGGGGAGGACTTCCACGTCTTGATTTGAAGAGACCGTCGATTTGTAATCTCTTTCTATCAAAGTTTTGCAAAGATCGTCATTTTGTAATCTTTACTTTATCTCTTTGATATGCAAGAGTCGTCAGATTGTAACTCTCGATGTTGATTGTGAAGGCTGTTAAACTAGAGCTCTCATCGGTTGTCGTGAAGGTCGTCAGATTGTAACCTTCAGCGATCTACGTGAAAGTCTTCAAATTGTAGCCTTCTGGAAGTCGTCAGATTGTAACTTCCATCATCGGTGTTTGATGGGGATCAGCTATCTATTGTGAGTTTTTGACAGCCTACAGAACCCCCTCCAAAGTTTTCGAAAGTTCGCGGTTGACTGGGACGAATTTTCGGAATACTTTGGATCTCAACTCTGATCTTGGAGCTGTTGATTCCTTGTGGTAAAGGATTTGTTCTCTGCACTTACTTCGAAGGCATCTTGGTTGAAGGGATTTGCACGTAGGACCTGTGTGAAGGTATGCGCCATAATCCTGCTTCTGGAATGTGGGGGTGGACCCTACATTTTGAATTTGAGATGCGGGTCTCATCCTTGCATGTTGAATTTGGAACACGGGTGTGACCTCGGCGTTCGGTTTTTGCATCGCGGGTCTGACCTCAACGTTTTGACTTGAGACATGGAAGTGGCTTCCGTGCATTTTTGACTAAGTCTTTGAGACTTGTCTTTGGCTCATCTGTTTTAAGTCTCGGCTCACATCCATTAAGCTGATGGACCTGCAAACGTGCATAGGATTTTTGGCAAACCCTCAGCCATCAACGGATTTGATAAGCCTTTACCGACTACCGTTTGAGTCGGGCTAGCATGTGGATTGTCTAAGTCCGTTCCACATGTAACGTTGTGCTAAGAGAATGAACCCTCTTAGACTTGATACTATGATTTTGAATACATAGACTTTGTTATTTTCACGGGAAAAGACTAACCGGCAACGCGTGTTAGGCGTAGGCTTATCTCTAATTAGGGATCGAGATAAAGTCCCCCATGCGTGAAAGACGTGGATTTTGGTGCTACGATGTTGAATACGTAGACTTTGTCGTTATTTCTTCCTGTGTTACTTGAAACACTGAAAGAAAGTTAGAAGCGCCAGAGGTATAATATTAACTTAGCATGAATTTTTACTTAGAGTGAAATTTAGAAATTTTCTTTATTATCACTAGGATAATTCCAGAAAATATTTAATCCGTTGGGGATTTTATAATGACAACTTGCTATTCTTGTTGAAAAAGGATTAACAAGTTCATTGGGGGGTTTGACTGTTAGAGGTGTGATGTTAACCTAACAGTATTTTTATGGACCTATCGCTCCATTGATGAGAGTCAATAAGTGGAAAGTGTTGCGATCAGAGCAACTTTGAGGACCTATCGCTCTATTGACGAGAGTCGATAAGTTGATTTTGTCAGAGGTGTTTGATATTAACGTGACAAGATTGTGTTGCGATTGGAGCAACTTTGTGGACTTATCATCCTATTGATAAGGATTGATAAATGGGTTTTTGTCAGAGGTGTGATGTTAACATGACAGGAGAATGTTGCGATCGGAGCAACTTTGAGGACTTATCTCTCTATTGGGGAGAGTCGATAAGTTGATTTTGTCAGAGGTGTTTGATATTAACGAGACAAGATTGCGTTGCGATTGGAGCAACTTTGTGGACTTATCATCCTATTGAAGAGGATTGATAAGTGGGTTTTGTCAGAGGTTTAGTGTTAACTTGACAGGATTTGTGTTGTGATTGGAGCAACTTTGTGGACTTATCATCCTATTGACGAGAATTGATAAGTGGGTTTTGTCAGAGGTTTAGTGTTAACGTGACAGAATTTGTGTTGCGATTGGAGCAACTTTGTGGACTTATCATCCTATTAACGAGGATTGATAAGTGGGTTTTGTCAGAGGTTTAGTGTTAACGTGACAGGATTTGTATACTTGTGATTTGAACAAGAGCTAAGTGAGTTTATCATCAGAAGCGATGAATTTTGATACTAAGATTTTGAAGACTTAGTGTCTTGCTGGGGAAGATTACGATTTGAGCAATTTTGAGGACCTATCATCCTATTGGAGAGGATTGATAAGTTGATTGTCAGAGGTGTATTGTTAACGTGAAAAATTAGGAGTGATGCAAGCTGCATTCATACTCTGTAGGGTGATGATTGTCAGAAGTGTAATGTTAACTTGACGATGTGAAAGATTTATTACTCTTAATCCAATGGATTCCAAGTAACCAACCATCAGCCTTGATTAAGACTTAGCAGGGGAATAAAAAGAGGTAGACAAGGCACATCACCTAGTGGGGCACTATCCATGAAGTCAGAATAGAGGCACATCATATGGTAGGCCATTATTTGATGAGTTTGACTATCAGAGGTAATTGTTAACGTGATAGTTTTGGTAGACTCGCCATCCTACTTGAAGAGGATTGGTGGGAGAATTTGGAGAAAAAGGACTATCAGAGGTGACGGTTAACGTGATAGTTTTGGTGGAACCGCCATCCTACTTGAAGAGGATTAGTGGAAGAATTTGGAGGCAAAGGACTATCAGAGGTGACGGTTAACGTGATAGTTTTGGTGGAACCGCCATCCTACTTAAAGAGGATTGGTGGGGGAATTTGGAGAAAAAGGACTATCAGAGGTGACGGTTAACGTGATAGTTTAGCTTCAGTGGCCGTAGTATCTTCCGGTTCTGACTGGGAAGAGTGAGCTTGGTCCGATTGCTCAGGTGAAGGTTGGGCTTGGTCCAATTGCTCAGGTTGATCCTGCCTACTTTGTTCTTCAGCTTTGATCCTGGCAATAATCTTTTGAGCCTGTTCGCCTTGAGAGATTAGTTGTCTCCAAGAACGGCATTCTGCAACCCTTATTTGTGCTAGAAGGTTGGTCTACAAGTTGTGTCGACAGGTCTCTACTAAGGTAGACTGTGTCATACCTGTCGGGCATCGAAGAGCCATGCTTCGGAACCTCTTGACGAAAGCTTTAACGGACTCCCTCTTCTTTTGCTTAGTGGCGAGAACGGTATGAATGGAGACTTTTGTATCATCTTCAAAGAATCTTGATAGGAAGAGTCTCTCTAGATCCGTCCACTTTTGGATACATCCCGCAGGCAGTTTTCTGAACCATTCAAAGGCAACTCGCCAGTATGGCATTGTTTGATATCACATTCCCAGTCTGTGACTTGAAATGATAGATATGTTGGTTCGGTGATCCCGTGCCGTCAAAAGTTTGTAGCGTCGGGATCTCGAATTTTGGAGGATAAGGGGCTGCATCCCATTCGGCAGGATAGGGTCTGACAACTCCCTCTTCTTGGAGCTCGCTTCTATTAGAAATGGCATTGAGGCGGGCTTCCAATTCTTCTATTTTGACAGACTGGAGATTCTGTTCGTTCTCCATCTCTCTTCCTTCATCAGAGGAAGATTCTAGGTTGTGGGCTTCTTGGTCAGAAGCCGTGTCATCAACCACTTTTTCCTTCCCTTTGCTTGTGTGAGGTCGGGATTCCTCTCCGGGAGGATTCTTGCCTAGGTGGCGAATCTGTCTTCTGAGATTTAGCCTTGTCTGCGACGAGTTGAGTCAACAGGTCTAGGAGTTCATTGAGGGTCTTTTGTTGTGATTTGAGCATGGCGTCTTGCTCAGCAACCCTCTTTGAAAGATCTTCAGAATGTTTTGCCATGTGGGTGAAGCTCTCATGCCCAATGAAAGAGCTTGATGATTGAGACTCCTCAATGGCTGAGTGTTCATCATCGAAATTGGTTCCTTGGGCTAACCTTCAATAGTTAACAGGGGGAATGGCTCCTGTTCGTGTCCGAGTGCGTCGGTAGATCCCTTCAAACTCGTTAGCGATTTTTATGACGGTCGGTGAACGACTTGTCTCTGAGTCATCGGAATTAGGACTTGAGGCTTTCCCTCTTCCGCTCACATTGATAGTGACTTCGGTCTCTGGAGACTTCTTCCTGTGAGAACGTCGTCGTTGGTTGGGCAAAACAACATTCGTAAATTGGTTGAACACTAACAGTTGGGCCGCATATGAGCAGCATTGACATCCCGAGAGGCCCGTAGGAATCAGCCGTTCACATTGGAATGAACGAATGACTTGTTGCATCGGTCTTTCTCTCGATATGAACTCTCTCAAATCTGTTGTGAAGATTCGAGGAGAACTACTCACAGATCGTGAGGTTTGAATTGGAACCCCCAGTCCATGATTGGACAAGACTGGCTCTTGGTGAACATAGATCTGGTTGATATGCCTTGAATCCATGAACTTCTTATATCCGCCCCTCAGTCTTATTCACACAGAGCCTATGTTTGGGCTCATGGACGCGATGCTTGCGTTCTGAAGCAGAAACGCAGAGCACATGGTTGCATTTAGGCTCACAAACACGAAGCCCGTGTTGACTTGAGGATCGGCATTCTCGGAGATGTGCTCGTCGTAAGGATCTCCTCCTCCGTTGATCGGCATTCTTCTTTGCCTGCTTCAAGGCCTTTGTCGCCTCAATGGGCATCTTTCGACCCGATACCCGTCGTCTTGGCGCGGGTATCTTTCGACCCGATACCCGTCGTCTTGGCGCGGGTTTGGCTGAAGCTGAGCCCACTCCATCGGGGGAGAGGCTGTCCGAGCAGTCTTCCTTAGGCGGTTCGGCTACAATTGGAGCAGTTGGAGCTTTAGTCTCTTTGGAGACTTTGTGGATCTTACGCACAGCCTTGGGGATAAGAGATCCGGAGGAGAGGGCCTCCTCAAACTTGGCTTGATCAAACTCTACCACGAGAGTTTCGACGGTTGTTCCAGTGAGATGAATATCAGATTGCGCCACCACTTCTTCGTCAGAGAAGCTAGTCCCCAGCGGAGTGAGTTGATTTAACCGAAAGTCGGTTATAAGCCAAGGATGAAGAAGATCTTGTTGCCGATCTCCAAAGCTCCAACCGAAGGATGAAGGATCCTCTTTTCGCTGCCAAGTAGTCCCAACAGACCGCACCCGAAAGATCCAGCCCTGATCTGATTATCAAAAATCCGATCTTTAACTCTGTTGAGTTTGTCGTTATTTATAGGGGATTAAGGGGTGTAACCACCTCCTTAATTCGCTCCTAAGTGGGGCTAATGGGATGTAACCGCCCCTTAAATCACTCCTGAGTGGAGTTGTGATCCCCTCAGATCGTGGGAAACGGTTTTGGAACCATTCAGCTCGTGTTTGAACGAGTCAAACGCAGGCCCGCGTTCTGGCATGAATTCTGTGTCCAAACGCAATGCCTAAAAGCTTGAACGCAGCATCTGGAAGCTCGAACGTAGCGTTTGGAGCTGCATTTGAGCTGCGTTCGTGGCTATGAACGCGGCGCATCTTAATGCTGGTACGCGGGGAGGACTCCACGTCTTGATTTGAAGAGACCGTCGATTTGTAGTCTCTTTCTATCGAAGTTTTGCAAAGATCGTCATTTTGTAATCTTTACTTTAGCTCTTTGATATGCAAGAGTCGTCAGATTGTAACTCTCGATGTTGATTGTGAAGGCTGTTAAACTAGAGCTCTCATCGGTTGTCATGAAGGTCGTCAGATTGTAACCTTCAGCGATCTACGTGAAAGTCTTCAAATTGTAGCCTTCTGGAAGTCGTCAGATTGTAACTTCCATCATCGGTGTTTTTATGGGGATCAACTATCTATTGTGATTTTTTGACAGCCTACAGCAGCACCAGAAGCGTCCACAGCATGTTGCTTCTGAATGCATTGCCCCTGTAAGGATGCAATTTCAAGCTCCCTCTCAGTGATGGATTCTTGAAAAGTTTCGTATTGGCGGGCCGCTTCAGCTTGAAGATTATCAAAGACTAACGTAGCCTGGGCAGCAAGATCAGCTCGATGCAATTCTTCCAAAGCCCTCAGATCTTTTTCCAACCGAGAGACGCCTTCGGAGCAATGCTGGAACAATCGAGCGTTATCCACATATCGAATGCCGTTCAAAGAGTTCATGAGTATTGGTTTGTAAAAATCGAGTGAAGCTCGTCCAGCACTGATCTCTTCAATCGCTATCTTCATCATATCTTCCAATGGTCGTATAAGAACTTTTAGAATGGAAGGGATGGCCACTGGACTTAGAGACTTCACCGGAGATGTCGATGGGGAGCCTAAAATCATAGACCCTGGTGCAAGAACAGTGGGTGATGATCGGGAAGAAGCCGGAGAAGCCATCGTGATGTCCAATTGTGAAGGACTGGAGGGTAGAGCCATGAGCGCCTCTGTTCGGGCTGAGCTCAGCACAATCTCTGTCCCCACAGATTTGAGGGGAATCGTTAGTGAAAGAGGTTCTTCTAGCAAAGAACTTGTCGTCACCGGCATCGATTCAGAGGGAGGAATATCTGCTGCTTGAGGGTCAAGAGACGATGACGCATCAGCAACCCCATGAGTTGGAGAACCTATACAAAAGAACAGTCAGTATAAAAGAAAGAAACACCAAAAAAAATCAGAGTGTGTAATTTCTACCAGTGGGGTAAAAAGGAAGATAATCGGAAGCCTTGTCAGAAGGAGGTTGTGGCCGGAATCGTCACCATCACTTTCATCCTCATCAACATCATCATTGTGAGATGAGCTCCCATAGTCTAACGGTTCGTCATCGTCTGTAGCTGAAGGTCCCGGAGAACTCGCAGTCGTATCCACTTTAGTCATTCGGCCAGTCGTTGGACTAGGAATAATAGCCTCCGAGTGTGGCAATAGTGCAGAGGAAGCGGGAGACTGACTCTCATCAACATTTGCAAGCTCATCTGTCACCAGTTCATCTGTAGGCAATTTAACCCCTTCAGATGGAGACGTTGCAGGCAGTGCCCCTGCAGATGAAGGAGTAGCACCTGGAGCTAGCCCTGGAAATGGTGAAATATCAGGAGGAGCTTCCATATTCCCAATCAGGGATTCATCTCCACCCTCTTCCGGATCCAAAGGACATTGAGAAGAGAATTCTTCAGAAAATGTAGCACCCCCAGAATGAGGACCTATGGGATCGTGATGACTTGCAGCAGCTGGTTCTTGTTCTTCCCCTCCACCGGCAGATTTAAAAGCATCCGCCATCAACTTCTCAGCAGGAGGGTCTACTAGCAGTTTCCTACGAGTACGTTTCTCGTATTGAACTTCTTCGGCTTCGGTAAGAACCCTCTTTCCAGCTGCCTTGGTTCTTGAAGTATCAGCAGCCTTAGGGCTCGCTATTGGAGCACTCTCCGGCCCCAGATCTCCGTCTCCTCCTCCTCCTTCAGTCTCATCTTCGAAGGATAAGAACTCATTGATTCCCTTCAGACGAGATACCCGGGACCCTCTTCTGGACGAATACATCTTCCTAATTTCCCGTAGTCCCGACAAATTTAACCTGTAATCAGGTATCTTGGAGGCTGTATGATACCAGTTACAAAAAGCTATAGGTGAAAGAGAATTGGGCGTCTTGTGAGGTAATCTAAAGGTAGCTCCAGTGCAGCCTGTGGTAGAGTAGTACCAGGCCCTAGCTCCTTCGTATATGTTACCAACAATTGCAAGCTGGCTCCGGGGATTCCCAACATATAATTGGTCGTACCCGAACTGGCGAGCAAACCTATACGGCTGATACGGCTCGATTATGCATTTGTCATTTTGCCTAAAGAGGAGATAGCCTGGTCTAATGTTCAAAAGCCAGTGGAAGACCCCTCCATCTAAGCGGGTAAAACCATCTGGACCAGCCTCCATCTAAGCGGGTAAAACCATCTGGACCAGCCGTATCTTGGAACACTTGCCCATAGTCACCGCCTTTAAAGTCTGGGAAACAGCGGAACAGTTGATAATTGAGGTCTCTCGACAAAATCTGACGGACCCTCACGACATACGTGCCTTCCCAGGAAGCTTCTTCCAATCGCTGCACAAAAGGGGTGAACCCCTCATCCGATGGAGATGGGGCACTCATCAAAAGAGGGCAATGAGATACGTACCATGCCATCAAATAGGTATATGGCAGGGGAACTCGAGGATTTAGGGTCACCAGACTCTTCTTTCCTTCAGAATCTACCTCCTTCACCTGAATGAATTCGAGGCACAACTCCCTCAAACCATGCTGCAAACAGCAAGTCATAGCTGAAAGCAAGTTCACAGGTCTCCCGTAAGCTAAGAGGACAGCTGGGTAGACTACCTCTATCATCACAGCATCTATAGGCCTCGTAGGGACGACACATCGCTTGAGCCACAACATGAGGAAGCCGGCCAACAAGGCCCTGTCAGAAATAGGCACAGCATCCTGGTGATGGAAACTTTCAAACTCAGTCTGTGCAGGGAAGTCCTCTTCCAATCCCTCGTTGACATAATGGGCAGTAGCATCATTAATCAGAGTTTGGATTGTCTCAGGGACACTCGGGTTCCGGCGAGACACATCAGCTGTTTTGTGAGATAAGTTCTGGAATAGATAATCAGCCCAGGATAGCTGCTTTATACCACGTCCTCGGGCCCCCGTCAATTGAGCACAGATTTGAAAATGACACATCACCTCCCATAGAGTGTCATAGACGTCAGGATGCTTCTCCTTCAAAATCCTGAGCTCGTTCGATCCTGGGACGAACTCCTCATAGGGCAAATCTCCAAAAGGAAGACCCGAAACGTCATACATTTCGTGGAGGGCAAACTCCAATTCCCCCACTGGTGTGAAGAATGTACACGTCTCCGGGTTATAGTTCTCCAAAACAGCGTAAAAATTGTAATAGTTGTAGTCAACACCATGTCTAGTATCTATTACAGGACAAGCAAGCCCAGATTGAGCTAAAGATCCCTCTAACTCTGTTATTACAAAGTCTGTCATTCGCGTCCACTATGCTGTAGAGTGCACCCATCCAGGAGCCCTGAATACTGAGGAGGGGAACTCTCCTTGTAACAACCGTAAATTTTGATATGTATTTAAATAATTTTTTCTAGTATTTATAATATTATATTATATTTTATTAATACTTTTCCTAATTTCTAGAAATTTTCTGAGTTTCAAAATAAATAAATAAAATACATAATCTTGTATTTATTATTTTTGCTAAATATTAATTTATGATTTAGTGAATTTTTCATAATCATTTGGTCACTTATATCATCTATATTATTATTATTAATGTGATTCTGAGCATAGATTAGCATATAAATATAAATATATTTAGTTATTAATAATTTATTAATATTATTTATTAACATAATATTTATTCAGAATATTATATAAAATTTTCGAATTTATTTTCCCTCTCTTAATTTCCTCTAATTTGAATTTGAATTCCTTCCAAATTCTCCCCAATCAATTCCCTAATCACCTCATAATCAAGTTTATTCTCATACCATACTAGCCCACTTGATTTCCGTGATTCTCTCTCCAATAATATCTCAAATCCAGCCTTTCTCTCTCCAATAACCCTCTCTCTCCTCTTATTCTTCTTCTCTTTCGTACTCTCTCTCTCTTACTGTCATTTATTCTCTCTCCCCTCAACTCCAGAAAATCCAAACGAAATCAACCCCAGCCACCGGACCACCGCCGCCTCCGCGTGATCCGCCGCCGCGACCACCCCGCGCTCAGCTCCGACGCTAAGCACACAACTCGCTCAACGCCATCGAACCATTCGACGAGACCCCGAGGCAAGATCCCGATACTCTTTGACTTATCATCCAATTCTTAGATCCGCCCTGATTTAATTAGCTGCTTGCAAGATCCCTATTCTTGCTCAGTATAATTTTAGATTGATCACAAATTTATTATGCATACGAACTCGTTACCCGAATAATTATTCGTTACAAATACGGAACTGTCGTGAACATATTGGACTGAGAACTATAACGTATAGAACTGTCGTGAACGAAATGGACTGTGGACAATAACGTAATGACCTGTACGGATTTATTTAACGAATGATACTAAAAATAATATTTTGATAATAGATACTGTAAAGATAAAATAAGATAAAATTATTTTAGATAATTAAAATTTTAAAGAATTTTATTGACAAAATAATCAATTTAAAATAATTACTATTTTGGTGAAAAATCATTTTAGAGTAATTATAATAAATTAATAGAGTTGATTTGACAAAAGAATTATTTTAGAATAATTATAAATAGTTTAAAAGAATTTATTTTAGATTAAGTATCAATTTAGAATAATTTCAGTAATTTAAGAAAGTTTTATAAAAAGAATTGTTTAGAACATTTATAAATATTTTTAAAAAGATTTACTTTAGAAAAGGGATTATTATGAATGATTTATGTTTCTTAATTTTAATTATGTGATATGCTATGATATTGTTGAATATGATTAGTTGTAGTTATTACTCTTTGTTACGTTTGAGAACCGTTAGAAATTCATGACTAGTGTGGTCTGGTGTGTCCTGTTTAAGACTTAGAAACCTGTGTGTATGTTGATCTTGATAAACAAAAGAGTTGGGATGGAGAAAGTCATGGTTCATGTGATCGGATAAGACTGTTGATGTATCTTTCAGGCTCGCACCAGTGAACCGTTTCGCACTGGGGTTAGTTTGTTGGGCCAAGTGAACCGTTTCGTACTTGGTCAGTGAAATCGTTTCGTCACCCGAGTTTTGCTTGAGTTCGAACCAGGCCGAAATCGGATTTCGTGTAGTCCTCTCACCGAACCGTTTCGCGGGATTGGATGCACGTAGAGGATTTGTGAACAGTCAGTTATCCGGTGATAGGAGCGTTGACTCTGTGTGAGATGTGACCAGTGACCTGTTATACAATGGCTAGTAGTATGATCTCGTTACTTGGATGATTAGTCTGATCATTAGCTACATGACCTCGTTACCCGATCGGTTTTGGATTCTTCTGATTATTATATTCTAGTGGTGGATTTCATTTAGATTATTACTATTGTTATTATTATTGTTCTTGCAATGGTCATACGACCGTTTCTACTTTCCTTGTGGGATCTTGCCGTGTGCCATGAACCCTGACGTACACGAACCAGTGACCTATTATAGGATGGCTAGTTACATGACTCGTTCTTGGTTAAGTATGAGTTCTTGTGAGATATAAGCTAGTTGTGTTTCCTTTCATACATAGATCGGGATTAATATTTAATTATCTATAATTCGAGACATATGGTATATACATGAGGGTTTCCTTGTTTGGATTATTTCGCTCGACGTACTACGTCTCTTGTTGTAGATTTTTAAGTATTAATTCCATCTAGTATGATCTTGTTACTTGGATGATTAATCGGCATGATTGACCCAAACTTTGTGTCTTGGATGATATTTTAGTTGTGATATGCATATTTTCTGTCTGTTTTGTTTATTATATTCTCGCTACTGTGATCGGGGACCTGTGCCTTTGCATTGTATTATTTCCAGATGCTTAGCGTATTGGATTGAGGAGAAAAGAAAAAAAAATAGTGTATATTTCTTCTTAATCTAATACGTCGCGGGCTTGTTCACGTTCCGATTCCCCGGTATTTTGGGAAGCGGGGCGTGACAACGGCCAAGGAGAATAGTGGGCTCGAGAAAATTTGTGCCTATGCTAGGTTATATAGGATCGAGAATTTGTTCGATCCTTTGGTTCTGCGGGTGGCCAGCATCTCCATAAACCCGCTAATTGAAGAAAACAAGATTCTAGCGACGGGCCTGGCTTCCCCTCTAATGGAGTTGGAGGCATCTCCGGCAGGGGCTCTAATCAGGCCCAAAAAATGTTTGAGATCCGAGTTGGCCTTGAAAGAGGCCGAGGATGTGGCAACGAAGGCTGCTGAGATCGCGGCTCAGTTGGCTCAGCCAAGTGCTTCCACTACCCAGGCCGAGAGGTCTGAGAAGAAGAGGAGGTGGCTACAAAAAGTAAGCAGCCAAGGTCGCTCTGGAAGTGCCGAACCAGCGCGGGCTAGGGAGGAGAGCACAACATAGGCAACCATTCTTGCTCCTGCTCAAGAAGCTGAGGAAGGCAAAAATTTTGCCACTCCTCTCCCTGAGACCACTCATATAGAGTCAGTCGATGTCATCAATGTGGTCAACTAGGAGTCCCCCGCTTGGGCCGAGGGGATGAGATGGTGGCATTTGATCTTGCAGATGTCCAGGTTTGGATCGAGGAGAAGATGGTTCAGCCTCCGCCAGCCAAGTTGGTCCTCCGAAAGGGTGAGGAGCTCGCTACCGAAGAGTTAATAGCGACAGAGGTACATTCTGTTCAGGAGGGCCGCATTGGATGGCCCTTTGCCCAATCGCATCAAAGAAATTCTAGTGGATGCGTAGGGGGAGTATAGGAAATTGATGATAGGACGCCTAAAGCCAGCCCCAGATTGGAGAAGGAGCCGTTCAAGGAGAATTGATGCATCCATTGGCGGGTCTCAACAAGAGGGCGTCAATCTTCAAGTCCCAGATGGTCTAGGCTAGGGCTATGGACCAATTCCTACTGCCTAAGGATGATGAGATCCTCATGGCCATGCCCACTGGTAGTCTCCATTAAACCCTGAGGAGCTATCTACTCTGAGAGGCCTTGGTGCAGAAGGAGCTATTTGAGCACTTTGAGCACATCCAGGAAGTCTACTTCAAGCTCCAGGAAAAGTTGGAAGCTGAGAAGATGACCCAAGAGACTGCTAACTTGAAGCTAGCCACCAAGGAGGACAAGCTAGTGGCTTAGTGGAGGGGTAAAGGAAAATGGTGCCTAGAGATAGAGATGCGGGAGGAGGTGATCAAGGGCCTGAAGGCGTCTAACAGCAAAAATCCGGCAGAGATCAACATGCTCAAGAAGTACATCGGTCATCTTAAGCACGAACTTCATGAACGAGATGACACAGTGAGATACTTGAGGGATGAGATCAAGGTCGAGAGGTGGGGGAGCAGTATAGCCTTTGAGCGGGCTCGACTAGTTCACCAAAATGTTGACACCATTTAGGACTAGTTGCAGGAGGAAGTGGTTGCACATGATTCTCTATGGAAGGAGGCGGCCCAGGTAGCTCTAGAAACCGAGAGACAACGAGAGACATCGTTCGTCGAAATGCAGGCACTACAGGGTCACCTTAACCATCTCAAATCTGAGGCCTACCAAGTAGAGGTTGTGGAGAAATACCAAAACAGTACTCTCGAGGAGTTGGGGATGGCCCTGGCGTGCAAGGCTGGCTATGACTTCTTCAAGATGCAGCTTCGTCCTGACTTCAAGGTTGTTCCCAAGTTGTTCTATTGTCCTCCCCAAGTCGCCAATTACCTTGATGCTCCCTAGGAAATAAAGAGGAGGGGAGGAGGGTAGGTCCTAGACATTAACAATGGAGATGAGGTGGGTGAGGAGTTGGATCAAGGAATGGGTGAGGGCTCTGTTCGATATAGTTAGGCTAGTCATCTTGAAGATGAAAAGGATGAAGAGGTTGGGTTTGAGCCACAGTCGACTCCTCTGTCGACTTCTACTACTGATGCACCTCCTTGCTCGGCTTCTACTCCTAGGTTCAACGTCACACCACTTCAAGCCCCACGCCTGCTCTGAGATAGGCCCCTAAATATCCTATGTATCTTCTTTCTTTTCTTCAATTTTTTGGCATCTTTACGATGTAAATATTTTGTATTGTAAATATTTTGATATATGAATAAAAAGATGCACTTTTGTCTATTCAATCTATGTACCTTTCTTGTTTCACTTATATGTTTATATGTAGTTTACTTCGTTTGAGATTTGTAACTAAGATGAGTCGACTTCATGCCTTGGTTTTATTCAAAAAGGATACTAAGATCTTAATGGTTGAAGTCGACCGAGTTGATGACGTGACTTGGTTTTATTCCAAAAGGATACCATGGTCTTTCGAGTCGAAGTCGACCGAGTCGATGACGTGCCTTGGTTTTATTCCAAAAGGATACCAAGGTCTTTTGAGTCAAAGTCGATGACGTGCCTTGATTTTACTTCAAAAGGATACTATAGGCGGTAAAAATTACCTTTGTAGATAAGCCTAAAATCCGCCTACGTATTCGAGTCGCCCGCGCAACGTGAAAATTAGGCTCACCCGTGTGCTTGACTCACCAATACGAGCCAAGACCACGCAATCACTAAATTCGCCTATGCATCTGGCGATCCGTCAGGCGATCAGAAACTCGCCTGCACACTTGACTCGCCCGCACGAGTTAAGTTTGCTCAAGAGCTGAACTCGCCTGCATGCCCAGACGATTAGCCAGGCAATCAACATTCTAACCACAGACTCACCAG
>NC_033797.1:134223368-134246225 GCF_001876935.1 Asparagus officinalis
TATACACAACTTTTCTCCATATCGACATGGTTATATAAGATATTTTCCCTCTTCTTTTTTTTTTATTATTATACTGCAAACGAGAAATTCGGAATCTTATAGACTTGTGATTTTCCACGGAAATTCATGGGAAACACATCATAACTTTTATGTCTTGTAATATAAACATAGTATGAAAACAACAGTCAAATTAGTATAATATTATTGTCGTCTTGAGGGACATAGAAAGGCTAAAAACCAATCCTCTTCACTTTCTTTGTCAGTCACAGCAATGCATTTCCAAAAGGTATCACTTCGTTCTCACCCACTCACAAAATACCCACATGGATCAAACCTTCCCAAACTATCACAAAGAAAATGGAGGAAGGGTAAACTTTTTAACTTTGGATCAAGATACTCTGAACAAAGCTGAGGCTCACATGAGGACAGATTTTTGTTAGTCGTTCATGTAGTTATCACTCCAAAAGTTAGGGGGAAGTGGTGGCTTCCCCCTCCCCCACGTTTTAGCCTTCATCTACACAGTGTAATAATCTCACCAGCTCACTGCTCACAGGTCTTCAATCCAAACAAGGACCACAAAGGTCACATTCCTTCACCCAAATCTATCTACATTGTCATCCTCTAGCAAAAGCAAAGACAACAGCCAAGAAACCAACAAAAACCAAGAGATACGATAGCCACGCAAACATCATCCTACTTGTCAAAAATCTAAAGACGCGTTGTTGTAGTTTTATTCTCTAACATGTTTCTAGATACTTAAATTGATGTCATATGGAAGTATTTTCTCCAGAATTGCCATGAGAGTTAAGGGTTATAATTTCATATTTTAATACGGAAATTCTATCCTCTTACTCTATTATTGTCCCAACTTAGCTTGTGAAGGGATGATGTTATGATAGATACACAACACAAGCAAGCACTTGACTATGCTCTCTTGAGCTCAACAAAACCAATACCCTTCATTAGAAGGCACAAGTTTATTACCAAACATGTTTGAGATACATAAACTTGTGTAATAATAATATGAATAACACAAATAAAAAATTTAGATAACCCTGATTGCTCCTGCTAGAAGATTAGACTGATTAGGAGGGGAAATTCTGAGCTCAAGATCACTGTTATCTACTGAAGGAGAATTTGCGGATGAGAGCTGGAGGAAATCTTGCCCAAAGTTTGAGCTTGCTTGATCCCTGGAGTTTGCACCCTGCTTTAACTCAAAAATAATAATAATAATAATAAGCAAATGACCATTCAACATCGATTTAAATTGAACAACGAGAATATCAATGATAATCTTATATGGTTAGTTAGATTACCACGTGCTCAGTGACTCGGGGTAATAATGCTGGTGTAGCAATGGGAGATGGCGAATTAACCTGCAATTTGAGGCAATTACATAAGTTTAGCGAGCTCACAATGTAGAACCAATGATATTGCACATCTTTTGTTAATTTTTTCTCTTTCAGGTGTGAATTTACCAAGTGATTGTCCTTGGATTGACAATTAGTTCCGTCGCCAAATAAATGAACTTTCTTCGGGATATCCTGTAAACATAGCAGTTTTGTTATAATCGAACGGTTAAATGAAAACGAGGGTAAATGAGTGAGCAGAAGGGTTACATTATCGTTGATTCCAACATCGAAGAGGCTTGACCTCCTCTTCTTCTTGTTTGGATTACTTTTTCTGAGGAAGTACTTTTGAGCATGACTTGCAACTTGAGTTGGAGTTCTTGTAGTCACAAAGTTCCTTGAAATCCCTCTCCAATCTCCTTTACCAAGCTTTTCAAGGCCAGCTAGAAATGTTCTGTGTTCTTCCTCCGTCCATGGCACCCCTGAATGATACACAATATAAAGTTTATCAAATTATAATCAATCTTTGATAATTGTTCTTGGTCAGTGTCATTTTTGTCTTCGCTAACTAGACAGTACGATATTGACGAAAATGCGCAATCCATAGAAATACATGTGATACATTTCCATGACAAAACGATGCATGTATCTATCATGAATGTGAACAAGTAAAGCATTTCTCTGATAATAAGTGCTTCTGATTAGTCTCATTGTTTCTCAAAGCAGAATTGAAAATAAACAATACATAGGAAACCTAGACACATAAACAACCAAAACTTACAAATGCATGAGACACGTTTCATAGGAAATAAAAAGGGATTTCTAATAGGAAGAAGCGAAGCTATTTTATGAAATAATAATCAAACCCACGAATCAAAATCATTCAGTAACCCCAAATTATTAAACTTTTAAAGGAGAGGAGGGGAAAAAAACGAACTCTGAACAGAGTAACAAAACCCATGAATCAAAGTCACCTCTTTTCCTCTCCTGCCGAGCCTTCGACCTCGAGTTCTCGAGGACGAGGCCGCCATCGGACAAGTACCCATGATCGCCGGCGACGTGATCGGAGCTCCGGACCGCCGCCGTGCACGACGCCAGGTTCCCGGTACTGTAGCTCTTCCTCATAACCTCCTCCTCCGCCTCCACCGCCGCCGGCGACGCCTCGATCCGAACCCCGAAGAGCTTTACCCCCTTCTCCTTCTCCATCGTGCACGAACCTTGATGCGGATTAGTTTTTTCTTTTTTCCCAACTTAATTTTTGGGTTTTTTTTTCTATGTTCGAGGAGAGATTTTGTAGTTGAAACTTGAAACAAAGGGAGGAGAGAGAATAGCGGAGAGGAATAAGAGAGGGGGGGACAGCGCTAATTAATTATTTATTGATTATTAGTAAATTATTATGTGGATATTGTGTGTGATTATATAAGAGAAAGAGAAAGAGAGAGAGGTTGGAAATGGGCATGGATTTGCGATGGAATTACGAGGAGTGTCCCTTATCTTTGGTAAGCTTTGATTAAGCATGACGTTTGGATTTGCTTAATTAATGGGAGAAGATAGAGATGGATAGATGGATAATTTTGATATCCATACCGAATTCCTGTATAGATCCAATTGCTAGTTGCCATATCGTAGGTAGAAGGGTGAAGATGTGGTTGGTTAATGCGGTTAGAATAACAAATATACTTTAACATCACTTAGTTTTAGAGCATGTCTGGCAAATGGTCAAAGTGAATTATAAGTCATCTCTGTGGATTGTAGTCTTCTTTTGGGTGTTTTGCAAGTTGATTGTTTTAGATTATAATTCATCAAAAAATAAGCTAGAATCAGATTATGATTTGTGGAGTTTGGCCAAGTAACAGACAAGTTTAACGACCATGATTTCACAAATTCCCAAGTCCTTTTATTTACTCACCCATCACCGAGTCTTTTTTGATCGTTTTGACAATAATGATAGAGCGTAATCCACCTATTTGCCAAACATGTACAGTTTAGGAATAGATTATAATCTACTAAATTTAGCGAATATTTTAGCTCATAATCCACAAATGGATTAATTCATAGTTCCCAAACATGCTCTTAAGTTTTATTTCTACGAATACCCTTTAATTTGAATGAAATAGTAACTTTTCATTAAATAAGTTATTTTCTTTTATACTATAGAATTATAATGACATGCAATCAAACATCTTGCGGCATCAAACCTCTCAGAGCTTTGGTGAGAATTGAGGATGACGATTTAATATGTTATTCAATGCAGTTTGAGAGACATTTCCTTGTTGAGAAACTAAGTCATGATGTTTCAAACACTGTTTTTCTACAATTTTTGAGCTTGTGTTGCAAGTAGAAATAAAAAATAAAATTTCTTAATTAAAATATATTTCACATTATAGTTATATTTTAAATGAATCATAACTATTTTAGACAAAACAGACGACTGTGACCGAGAAAAAAACAATCTCTTCAATAATGTCTGCTTACAATTAAGAAGATCTAAATTAGACTTTGAAACTCTGAAATAACTTCGGCTAGACTTATTCACAGCCAAGCTTTTTTATTTCTTGTTTACCTCTAAGTTGTCAAATAGTTCCAAATATTGGTAGAATTTTTAAGATTTCGTGTGAAATCTATGGCCTTATTTTAAGAAGGAAAATTACAAGAAACAATTATCAAAGATTGATTATAATTTGATAAAACTTTATATTGTCCTGAAAAACACCGCCTATATGTTAATAAAACCATCAACCATAATCAAAGATTGATTACAAAAAAATAGTGGAGAGACCACTACTTTTAATCTCAATCGTTGATTACTTAGTAGGCGGTTATGATACAATCTAAATCTAACACTCACTATAGCCTCGTGTATTGCACACATTCTTAATTTGCACTCAAAAGAAAAAATCACAACCAACAACTAGATAACTAATGGCTGTGATTATGTAGTGGTACATCCACTACTTTTTAGATAATGGAGAGGATCCAAATCCTATAATATAATCTATTTTAGGAAAGCCCATCGTGTGAAAAGTTCAACAAGAAACACCGTCTATATGTTAATAAAACCATTGATCGATTATGGTTGAAGCTCAATACTGATGCAACGATTAGTACGGAATAGAAGAAAGTTAGTTCAGGAGTTAGTGATCAAAGACGGTAATGGTCAGGTGGTAAGAGCAGCTATTGGGCGGGAAAATATGACACCATCAGGTACAGCTGCGACGAGATCGAGTTGTAGTACGCGGGTTGATATGAGCAAAGCAGCGAGGTAAGAGAAATCCCGAAGTTGATTCGGATTGCATAAAAGTGATTGGGAGTCTTCGACAATATTCATCTAGCTAGCAGCTGGTTGGAGTTTATACTACTTATTGAGAATTTCTGACGCTGCTTTGTTACTTTTTGACAAATTCATTTTTACCTAGTCCTAAAAATTGTAACAATGTCATGCTCATAGATCAGCAAAGAGATGTCCAATTTTTTTGACACAAAAATAGGGCAAAACGCCCTATTCAAAAGGTATATATATTAGAAGAAGGATAAGTATATTGCCACGACTTAGGAGGAGGGCTCACTCCTGCCAAGATCAAAGAGAGGTCCTTTGATGTCATTTGAAATTTGAATCGAGAGTGAGCCAATCCTCGCAAGTCAACCTGTTAATTAAGAAGTATATATACAAAAAAAACTAAGAGTAGACTTGTCCATCTCTTTCTCCACCGATTAAACTATAAACTAAACTAAAACATGAAGAATTAAAGTTTAGAAGTATCAGCAAATAAGTTATATTTACAAACAAAAACCCATATGACGAAGTACTCCTCAGAAGTTATCTCCCACCATATCGGATACTGCTCTGTGAAGATCTTGTAGCCCAAGATGATTGGTTGCCACGTGAACTTGGCATGCCTTCTTCCTTACTATGTTACATGACCAGAACATAGCGAAGAACGTGACATTAGCTGTTAACTGTTGAAAAGAGATAGGAATTTGTCTAAAAATCAGTTCATTACGAGCTCTTCAAAGACACCAGCAGAAGACATGGAGGAGTCTAAGCTACAGCCGTCGATTTTGTGTGTTAGAGACAATGGAGCCATGGGAGTGAAGAATGTTGTCAAAGTCTAGGTTGCTGATATTCAAACACAGCTTCAGCAATATGGGTTTTCAGGCTTCTTTGGCAAAGTTACACTCCCAGAATAGGTGGGAGCCTATTTTCGCTGTAGACTGACAGAAAGAGCATGATGTGTCTCCTGTCCAACCCTTGAGAGATAGGTTTGCATGTGCTTAGTTTGGAGCGTGTGCGTATATGTCGCACGCCGTGCGGAAGCGTGCTCGACAACCAAACGAGTCGGTGAGCGATGAGAGAAGAAAACCAAAACCAAACACGAGTGTAATTCACAAAATAACGACCAAAATCACACACAAACACAGGAATTTACGTGGTTCGGCAATTGCCTACGTCCACGGGGAGAGGATGGGGAGATTTCACTATATATATGGAGGAGAAATACAATGGGTTACAACTCACAAAATCACTCAAATATAACCCTAACCAAAGCTCTCAACTCCCTCACAATATCTCCCTCTCAAAGTGCTCAAAACAATGCTAATTCTCTCCTTTTCTCTCCTTAAGAAACCCAAAAAAACATGGTTCTATTTATAACAAAACTCAATCCCAAATAGATTAGGATTCTAAAAACGAGTCTGCCACACCCTGGTGTGACACACACCACACCCATGGCAAACAGGGCAGATTCTGCCACACCAGGGTGTGGCACACACCACACCCATGGTAAACAGGGCAGATTCTGCCACACCCATGGCAGACACCACACCAGGGTGTGGTGGAGTCTGTTTTGGGTTTTTCTTCATGATTTTCACAATTCCTTCGCCGTTTTCACAATTCTCCACCTCGGCGAAGTGTTCCCAATACTGAGCCGACACCAACATGAGCACCAATGCGTCGTCTCTCTAAACTTGGCTGTACCAATGTGGTTGCCTACGTACCCCCTCTCCCAAGGGATCAAGCCGTTCGTAGTTCATCCAAATGGTCGTCAACGACCTCAACAATCTCGAATGTGCAACAAGTTTCAACAATGATCAAACTTGTTACTCGGAACCACCTTAGTGAGCATATCCGCCGGATTATCCTTCGTGTGGACTTTCACAATCTCCACATCGCCATCTTCAAGAACATCCCGAACGAAGTGATAACGAATGTCAATGTGCTTCGTCCTCGCATGAAAAACCTGATTTTTCACCAAATAGATAGCACTCATGCTATCATAATGAATGGTGACGGACCGCTTCGATATACCAAGTTCCTCCAACAGTCCTCGAAGCCAAATAGCCTCCTTCACAGCTTCCGTAACCACCATATACTCTGCCTCCGTCGTAGACAAAGCCACCGTAGACTGTAAGGTGCATCTCCAACACACCGGCTCACGGGTCAAAGTAAACACATACCCCGTAGTAGACCGACGCTTATCCAAATCCCTGGCATAATCCGAATCCATATATCCAATGTACAACTGCCCATCTGTAGTGTCCCGCTCATAAATCAAACCAACATTGAGCGTACCTCGAATGTACCTCAAAATCCATCTCACGGCGTCCCAATGACCCACTCCTGGATCGTGCATGTATCTCGAAACCATGCTCACCGCTTGTGACAAATCCGGCATCGTACATACCATCGCATACATCAAGCTCCCAACCGCACTCGCATATGGAGTCTTCGACATCAACACTCGATCTTCAACTGATTTCGGTGAAAGACCAGCTGAAAGCTTCAAATGGGCTCCCAATGGTACACTAACTGGCTTCGTATCCATGCTAACATAAAATCGCTGTAGAACCTTCTTTCAATAAGCCACCCGTGTCAAACAAATTTTGCCGTTCTTCTTGTCTCTGTCGATCTCCATTACCAAAATGCGTTTAGCCTCACCCAAGTCCTTCATCTCAAACTCATTTGAAAGCTGAACTTTCAACTCATCTATAGCCGACCTGGAAGTAGAGGCAACCAACATTTCATCGACATAAAGTAACAAATAGATGTACACACCTCATCTCAACTTGCGAAAATACACGCAATGATCAAACTAGCTCCGAGTGTACGAATGACCAAGCATAAAACCATCAAATCGCTTATACCATTATCGAGGAGACTGCTTCAAACCGTATAGCGATTTCTTTAACCTGCAAACCAACTTATCTTTCCCTGCAGCTCGGAATCCCAATGGCTGAGTCATATATATTTCTTCATCAAGATCATCATGAAGAAATGCCGTCTTCACATCCAACTGATCTAACTCTAATCCATACTGTGCCACCAAAGCTAGCAGAATCCGAATCGAAGAATGCTTCACCACCGGAGAGAAAACTTCATTATAGTCAACACCTTCCTCCTGTGCATAGCCCTTCGCAACCAACCTAGCTTTGAACCTCAATGGAGTGCCCTCAATGCCATCCTTCTTCGTGTACACCCACTTGTACCCAATCGCCTTCCGCCCTTTGGAAGCTCAACAAGCTTCCATGTATCGTTCTTATAAAGAGACTCCATCTTATCCTACATAGCTACCTGTCACGAATCAACCTCCGAACTCTGCTCAGCCTCTCTGAAAGTAGTAGGTATCATCTCATCGATACTCTCCATCGGAAGTATATATGCAACTGTGTCGGCATACCGTGCTAGCACCCGTATGTCTCTCCTCTGTCTCCGAACCGCAATAGAATCCTGAACCTGAGCCGTCGGTCCCTGATCCTGCACATGAGTACCCGTATCCTCCGCATCACCGTCGTGCTCGCCTGGCGTCACCTCAGTCGGCACTCTAATGGATACTGTACCATCTGGACACTACGGAGCTGCATCAATCTCCACCACCTACGATATCTCCTTTGTCGGGTCGCTCTCCACCTGATGAGAGCTGGGAAGCTTCAAGATAGAAGCCTCATCAAATGTGACGTCCCTACTCAGCACAATCTTCTTATCAAGTGGATCCCAAAGCTTGTATCCCTTGACACCACGCTTGAATCCTACAAATATGGCCTTCCTAGCTCGAGATTCCAACTTATCAATTCTAACATGATAATATGCAAGGCAACCAAATACCTTGAGCTGGTCATAGTCATGTGTTGTCTCTCTCGACCACATCTTCATAGGGGTCTTCCCCTCAATCACAGATGAAGGCAGCCTATTAGTGATGTGGCTCGCATATGAAAGTACCTCAGTCCAAAAGATCTTCTCCAAACCACTATGCGCTAATAAACATCGAATCTTCTCCAGCAAAGACCAATTTAACCTCTCTGCTACCCCATTCTGCTGTGGTGTATGACTAATTGTGAAGTGTCTCTCTATACCCTCGTCTCGACATAGCTGCTGAAAGGGGTCTGAAGTATACTCGCCGCCGTTGTCGGATCGCAACGTCTTGATCTTTCTCCCAGTCTGCAGTTCCAATCTCTTCTTCTACTCCACAAATATATCTAGGACTTCACTCTTCTTTGTCATGGTATACACCCAACAACGCCTAGAATAGTCATCAACAAACGTGACGAACCAATGTCGATCACCAAGTGATGCAGTCTTGGTGGGACCCCAAACATCTGTGTGCACGTAGTCCAAGATGCCCCTCGTCCTATGAATGGCCATTCCGAACTTCACCTTTGTCTTCTTGCTAAGAACACAGTGCTCACAGAATTCTACTTTACCACTCTTGGCTCCCTTCAATAGCTCATGCTTGCACAAAGCCTGCAGTGACTTCTCTCCTGTGTGCCCTAACCTGTAATGCCAAAGCCTACTCATGTCCGCCTCTAAAGTAGCCGAAGCAACCTGTCCAATCTTGGTGCTCCCCTTCAGATAGTATAAATTTTGACTTCGGACTCTCTTCATCACCACCAAAGATCCTTTAGTAACATTCGCTACAGCGTTCTCAAAGGTCACCCTGAATCTCTTAGCCTCCAAAGCTCCAACTGAGATAAGATTCTTCTTTAGTTGAGGAACGAATCTCACCTCCTTCAACTCACAGACTACTCCATCGTGCATCCGAATCCTCACAGTACCTATCCCACAAAAGCCACAGGATTGATCATTTCCCATGACAACAACACCCCCGTCGAGTCTCTCAAACAATGAAAACCAATCTCGCCTAGGAGTCACATGATAAGTAGCGCCAGAATCAAGCATCCAATCCGATGCATCCACATGGTTCACCTCCGGAGTAATCAATAGAGAAAAGCACGAATCATCGGAATTATCGCCTTTCGCAACGTTCATCTCGTTGGCCTTCGGGCCCTTCTTTTTGCTATTCTCCTTCTCCTTGAGCTTCGGGCAGTCTCTCTTCCAATGTCCATGCTCTTTGCAGAATGTACATTGGTTCTTTGCTAATTGGTGGTGGCCTCTAGACTTTGACCTTCCTCTATTACCACCTTTCTGATATGAGCTTCTACCTCTCGTCGACAAGGCCTCTCATGAAGTACTAGCGCGGGAAGTCTCCTTATCCTTCCTCCTCAAATTGTAGTTCGTCAATGCGTTAGTAACTTCATTATAAGTATAGAAGATCTCACATTCAGCAAAGTAAGCACGAATGTATCATACTCCTCATCCGGTAAGGAGCCTAAAAGAATAATAGCCTTGTACTCATCCATGATCTTCTCATCCATATTCGCCAAGTCCGACAACAACTTAGTGTAGTTGTTCACATGAGCCGCTAGTGAGGTGCCTCAGTACATCTGGAATCTGAATAACCTACGTAGCAAATGCAACCTGTTCTCAACACTCTTCGTAAGATACTTATTATTGAGAATTTTCCACATCTTCATCGCAGACGTCACCCCAATCACATCATATTTTAGCTCCTGTTCCAAACAGGACCTGATCACCCCATAAGCGTTCATGTTCATCTTTTCTCATACCGCCTCTTTATATTTAGGTGGCCTCACATCGACCATGATGGTCTTCTCCAAATTTTGAGCATTGAGCGCATCCTGTACGTCGCTCATCCACAAACCAAAATTGATTTTGCCGTCATATTTCACTACACTAATCTTAGTGTTCTGAAAACCCACTTGAACTGTACCCGTCATCTTGCTTCTTTCACCAACTTCTTCACTCATAATCACAAACTCCAAATTACAAAGAAAGATTTAAACTTTATAGAATTTAGAAGTTACCCAACTGAACCCTAGATTGGATTCCAAATAGAACTCCTAACCACACGAGGAAAGCGAGATCTTCAACGGTAACTTCAAACCCTAACTCCACCAAAGCCTAGAACTCCAAGAACCAAACTTCCAACTGAATCTTCCTCCACCTAATCCAAAACCCTAGATCTGTAATCTGAGCTCTGATACCACTTGTCGCGCGCCGTGCGGAAGCGTGCTCGGCAACCAAATGAGTCGGTGAGCGATGAGAGAAGAAAACCAAAACCAAACACGAGTGTAATTCACAAAATAACGACCAAAATCACACACAAACACAAGAATTTACGTGGTTCGGCAATTGCCTACGTCCACGGGGAGAGGATGGGGAGATTTTACTATATGGAGGAGAAATACAACGGGTTACAACTCACAAAATTACTCAAATATAACCCTAACCAAAGCTCTCAACTCCCTCACAATATCTCCCTCTTAAAGTGCTCAAAACAATACTAATTCTCTCCTTTTCTCTCCTTAAGAAACCCTAAAAAACGTGGTTCTATTTATAACAAAACCCAATCCCAAATAGATTAGGATTCTAAAAACGAGTCTGCCACATCCATGTATGGCACACACCACATCCATGATAAACAGGGCAGATTCTGTCACACCAGGGTGTGGCAGACACCACACCCATGGCAGACAGGGCAGATTCTGCCACACCCATGGCAGACACCATACCAGGGTGTGGTGGAGTCTGTTTTGGGTTTTTCTTCACGATTTTCACAATTCCTTCACCGTTTTCACAGTATATAGTAAGACGATCTTAATCTTAGTGGGGAGGAAACTTTTCTAAATGGAATTATATGATGCACATTTAATTCCTCCACTTGAGAGGATGTGGTATAGTGAATTAACTGTGAAGTGGCATGAGATGTTGTGAGGCCAAGAGACTTCATCCATAAGAGAACAGTTAGGTCCATTGAGGTTAGATAGGAGGGATTTCAGATCTGAAACTTCGTGTATCTCTTTGGTGGATATAGGCCTACAGAGGAGAGGCTTCCAAACCCATTGTTTATCAAGTATAGAGCCTTGAGATCTAACACTGATATTTTTGGAGAGAACTAGGTTGAAGGACAAAGGAAACAAGGATGATAATGAGCTAGTATTTGTCCATTTATTCTCCCAAAAACGAGTGTATTGCCCATTACCCAGTTTCCATTGAACTATAGATAATAAAGCCTGGTTAGAAATGATTTGTCATGCCAAAACTTAGATGCATTAGCTTTAGGTGGTGTACAACTAGTGAGAGGAGAAAGATCGTTATTAGTGGAAGAGCGACTTTGACCTACAAGAGAGTATTGTCTAAAGAATTTTCACATTCATTTAGATAGCAGAGCCTCGTTGAAGATAGAAAGGTTGATGATACCCAAACCTCCTTCCACTTTAGGCTTACACATTATCTTCTAGTCAACTAGGGATTTACCTTTAGCATAAGAAGCACACCCCTCCCCAAGGAAATTACGTCTGATTTGGGCCGTCTCTTTGATTAGCCAGGTAGGGAGTTTTGAAGAAAGACAAAAAATGGAGGAGGATATAGGTAAGAACAAAGTTAATGAGACCTAAATGTCCACCAATATATAATTGTCTACTTTTCTACATAGATAGTTTCTTAAATACAGTGTCAAGCACTGTTTGCCAATCTGACCTAAAGCTGTGCAATTTAGATCATCTCTACTACATAAAACTAGTGGTCTCAAAGTTAGAGTGAAGAAAATAAAAAATAAAGTTAGTTATTGGATGACTTAAAAACGATACATTTTTATCATTAACTTGGAATTTTGCATGTGAATGCATATCCCATTGTCTAGAAGACCAAACTTTACTGTTAGGATAGTGTCTTTGATTCTTTGTATAACTTTATGAGAATTAGATATGGTTAGAGATCTATCATGATTAGAAGATTAAGTTTCATCATGATTAGGAGTTTGAATCATATTCTAATTAGGAAGTTAGGCTAGAAATAAGATTTTGATTTCCCTATATATATTCTTCTATTGTTGGAGGAAAAACCAAGCAGAAGAGAAAGAGCCAATATTCTTGTAATGTAGGGTTAGCGAAGGGTGTAGCCTGATTCAAGAATATTATGCGAGAGGCGAGGGTTTCATAGTCTTTATCCGTACAAAAGATTACATCATTGGGAGAGGGTTTCACAGTCTTTATCCGTTCAAAAGATTGTAAGGAGTGGGTTTTTGAGATAATATGAGAGTTGATTATGTATGTGAGGTTGAGATATTGAGAGACAAGAGTTGAGTGGTTCCACTTGTACTCCTCTTTGATACATAGTGGATTTCTCGTATTGTTGCTCGTGGACGTAGGTCGAAGTTAGTCGACCGAACCATGTAAATCTTGGTGTTCTTTCTTCTTGATTGTGATTGTTTTATATCTTGTTGATTATGATTGGCTTCTGAGTTACGTAAATCATAGTAGGGGGGAGACTAAAATTCCCCAACATTTATCACAAAACTAACAGTTTTATTAACCTAGAGCTTCACATGAAATTTCTTGTGGTTTACCATTTTAAGAAGGACAAAACGAGGTGAGAAAGAAGAATAAGCTCACCTGGGTGGTGACCGCATCCGACCTGGCTAGCCGAAGGCCGGAAGCAGATATTTGCTGATTGATTGGTGCCCACGTCAGGATTTAACGACGTGGAGCTGGAGACAAATCCTACAGTCCTACTCCACAATTGCCCAAACTAGTCCTAATAATACCAAAAATGCCACCAGATTTTCGTCCAGAGATGTTGGAATGAACGGGACCGAAGATACGGCTTGATCTCCTTGTCATTAGTCTTCGGCCGCGTCCTTTTTAGTCATAATCGATAAAATTAGATACTTTTTCCGCTAAAGATTATGGTACGGTGGTCCTTAAACCGGAATTAAGGGCAAATTTGTCTTTTACAAAATTTGGAGGATATGTTTTATTTTGCCCCTGCGTTTGACTTCCAGGACAAAAATTCTTTTTCTATCGGATTTATTTTTGGAAAAATGTGTCCAGACCCCAAAAACAGAAACTTCATGTGCTGCAGCCCCTCGTAATTTCCCCCATGTGGTTCAGCCCCTTTAAGTGTGACATTTTGTGTTGCAGGCCTTTTTTAGCAATTATTACATGCCAGCTAAGTTCAAATCCCCAAAATAATCTTATCCCCTCTCCTCAATCCTTCAAACCCAATTCTCTCTCTCTCTCTCTCTCTCTCTCTCTCTCTCTCTCTCTCTCTCCCCTCCTTTCCTCCGCCCGACCTCGTCGCCGTAGCTCGCCGCCGCTCCCCGTCTCGTCCTCGACTACGCCGGAGTTCGCCGCTGCGCCTGCCACTTTTGAACCCTATAGTATGGTAGGCCGGAGAAGGATGACCAAGAGAAAAGAGTGCATGATGCCCAAGAAAAGTAAAAATGAAGGGGCTGCAGGCACAAGGCCACTCTTTTTTTTTTGGGAATTTGATGAGAAGCCACTGCTTGTTAAGGAGATTGTTAGTCAAGATGACGAAGAGATGCCTGTTGGGTTTGAAATTTTAAGAGCTGATCTTGATGCTGGAGCTGAGGAAGGAGATGGCGAAGCTTTTTTTGATAAATTTGATGTTGGTATTCTTATCTTTGCTTGTATTTTGTCATGGAGTATTCTTCCTGAAGAAATGTTGAATGCCTTAACTTGCAGGAATTTGATGCTAAAATTTGATGTTGGTATTCTTATCTTCGCTTGGATTTCGTGTTCGTGTTAGTTCTAAATCAGTTCATGTTAGCTCTAAATAGTTAGTGTTCTAATTTAGAACTAACAAGAACTGAGTTAGAACTAACAGGAACTGAGTTAGAACTAACATAAACCCAGTTAGACCTAACATGAGTTAGAACTAATTGGAAAGATGGAGTCGTGCTCAAGCCGTGAAATGCCGCGTGCGATGTCCTCAAGGAAGCAAAACACTTAAATAATTTGATTTGCATATAAGTTCCCGTGAGTAATGTCATAGATTAAACAATCTTGATAGCTGTCTGTTTGTTGGAAATTTGCAGTAAAAACATAATGAAAGAAAAATTAACTTGTATTCTCTCAAAATCAATTACAATTTGGATTCCGATTACAAAAGAGAGGAGAATGAATTTTATTCTCCCCTTTGTTTAAAACTGGGTTCTTCTTGGTAGCGATGGAGTGCCTCCTTCGATTGCTTGTGTCGAACTTGCTCTTCGTTGACGATCCGACCGTCTTGATTCACTGGAACGATTAACTTGCGTTGCAAGCTTAATTACGAACTCTTAAATAAGTTTCAGAACTCAGAGTGACTTGAAACTCTGTAACCAAGTTGTTAGAACCGAAGATTCGGTTAATAGCCAAGTTAATTCCGTTGATAAAGGGATCTCCCCAGATTTGATCTGCCAACTACTGAGTAGTTTGTTGATATTCAGAGAGATTTCCTCCTCCGTGCGGTTTAGCTGCTGAGATTTACTAACCTTAAGAGGTTTTGATGCCAGCACCCGTCTCAGTTGAGTAAGTCGGTTATTTATAGGGGGATAAGGGGTGTAACCAACCCCTAAATCTACTCCTAAGTGGGCGAAAATCCCTCAGAACGTGGGATAACGGTTTTGAGGCCGTTCGGCTTGTGTTTGAACAAGTCAAAACGCCCCAGTTGGCGTTCTGGACCTTAACTCTGCGTCCAAGGCTTGAGACGCAGAGTTAAATCTCTGTTAGAGATTTGAGACGCACAGGCCGCTCGTGTGTCAAGTTCTCAACTCTGCATCCTGGATTCGGGACGCAGTGTTGAGTGTTTGCCGAAGAACGCACAGTTCGTGCGTTTTGTGTTTTAACTCTGCGTTGCAGAGTTGGAAGTCCGTTTGAGAACGCACAGTTCGTCTGCGTTCTGAATTTGGAAAACGCAGATGTGGACCTTGCGTTTTGAATCTGAGAAACGCAGAAGTGAGTTCTGCGTTTGAGAGAGGTTGTTGACTTATAACCTCGTCCATTATAACACTGCAAAGGCTACTGCTTATTGATCTTTGCCTGTTATAGGATATGAGAGTCGTCAGATTGTAACTCTCACTATTGATTGTGAAGGTCACTGAATAGAATTTTCATCAGCTGTCGGAAGCATCGTTGAATTGTAACTCTTCTCGATCTGTGTGAAAAGTCCTTTATTTGCAACCTTCATTTGTCAGCACGAAAGCTATTTGATTGTAGCTTTCATTATTGAAGCTTGATGGGAATCAATCATCCATAGTGACTTTTAGACGAATATTTGCCCACAGCTTTCTACCAAGCAACTCACCAACTAAGTCCAACCTTTTATTTCTGAAATCATTACACTGCTCATCAGCATCTCTAATAGTTGCTAATATAATATTAGGCATGTTGTTGTCGCAGCCATCAAGATCAATCATCTCAGAGATGAGGTCGTATTTGTAGCTATTGTAGAGTTACGGATGTAGTGATTAGAAAGTCGTCTGATTGTAACTTTTATTGTCGGGGTTTAATAGGGATTAGCTATCCATTGTGATTTTTAGACAGCCTACAGAACCCCCTCCAAAGTTTTTGAAAGTTCGCGGTTGACTGGAACGAATTTTCGGAATACTTTGGATCCCAAAAATTTAATTGATTGTTCACTTCATCAGATTTGAGAATATTGCGAACCTGGTTGTTGGAATGTTAAGCCACTTAGGAGGATGGTTTGCGCGCTGGGTCGAATCGGCCTTCGTATTGCTGATTATAATCTGCCTGTACCCATCCAATAGACTCCACAGTGGAGTCGTCTGTTTCTTCTCAGCTTTGGTCATCTCGATAGCTGACATTAATCCCTCTCTATTTATTTGAACATATGTTTTGGCTTTGAGCATCAAAGAATTCATTTGGTTGAGTTAGCACGCACAGGTAGATTTCCTGTGTCATAGAATAGAAACGCAGAGTTGAATCCTACGTTCAGAAGTTCAAACAATGCAGACGCATAGGTAGATTTCTTTGTGCTAAAACATTAAAACGCAGGGTTGAACTCTGCGTTCGGAAGTTTAAGCAACGCTGACGCACAGGCCACGTTTGGCGGGATTCTGGGCCTAGAATCTCGCCCCGATTTGACAGCTCATAGCTGTCTATAAATAGACCGCTAAGGGTCAAATCAAAAGTCACCCGACTTTTTGCCTCCTCTCTTTCGGAAGATTTTTAACGAAGCCTCTTCGTTTTCGACGTCGGTGATCCTGTTCATCATCTCCAACCCTCTTCCATGGGTTCCAAGAAGAAAGCTGCTCCACGCCTCCACAACGCCGCCGTCACAGGCTTCCCTCGTCGGTGGTAAGTACCAAACTCCACGGCCACCAAACTTGCTTCGGTGAGTTCTTTGAAAACCCTAGATGGGTTCTTGTGAACGAGGAAGACGACTCGTTTTGATTCTGTAATGCAAAGTTGGGGCTTTGCGTTTTGAATTTGAAACGTTGAGGCCTGACCCTTGCGTTAACAAATTTTTAACGCCAGATCTGAACTGTGCGTTGGGAAATTTAACACAGAGTTCGAACTCTGCATTGACAAACTTTAATGCTAAGTCTTTACTGTGCGTTTGGGCATTTAACGCAGAGTTCGACCTCTGCGTTGATAAACTTTTAATGCAAGATCTGAACTGTACGTTTGGAAGCTTGACGCAGAGTTCGACCTCTGCGTTAATAAGCTTTTGAACGCCGTATTTGAACTGTGCGCTTGAAAGCTTTCTCTCTTTCTAGAGATTTGATTAAAGTTCCCTTTTGTTTTTATTTCCTCATTGACTAACTGAGTACTTTTCTCTTTTTTGCAGTGCCCTACTCCCGCGAACCTCTTACTCTTCGTCACCATTTCGGGCGTGGAGGCGGTGTCGATTTCAATATGCAATTCAATCTGCGCCAGGAACTCCCAATTTTTTAGGATGTAGACAAGGATCATATTACCCTGATTTCCAATCCAAGCCCAGCTGTACTCAGGATTTTGGTGACAGACGCCAAATTCGAAACCGACTCTCGTAAAAAACTTACTAAACCAGCATTCCTGTTTGGTGATCATGTCATCATCAAAAAAGAAATCGTAACTGGCGGCCACTATAAGTGGTTGAGGCAAATAGGAGATCGCCGCTTCTTTCTCCTTGATATGCACAGGATGTTTCCTATCTCTTACTATCAGTGTGCTTCCGTCCCTCGACATATGGATTGGGACCTTGTCCGGGAGAAAGATGGAGTAGCTATCGGGGCTTTGACCTACACAGGCGTACACATTGTAGGTTACAATCGACAAGTGTCCGCTTTGGAGCCCTGCTTGTTCTCACTGGGGTATCCCTTAGGAGAAACAGCTAGTACGGCCAATACTTTTATGCAGAGATTTCTGGCCGCAAAAGGAGTGTCACGCCCCGCTTCCCAAAATACCGAGGAATCGGGACGCGAGCAAGCCCGCGACGTATTAAACTGAGAAGAGATAAGTGCTAGACCCCGTCTTCTCAATCTAATACGCTAAGCGTCAAGAAATACAAACGAAGTCACAGGTCCCCGATCACACATATGAGAATATAATAAACAACTCAGAACCAAAAGATACACATCAATCATCCCAGACATAAAATATGGGTCCAACATACCCTTATTACAAAATAGTCCAACTAGGAAATAAGAAATACATAGTCCATAAAGAAAATACTGTTAAAATACTAAGTCCAACATCAACTAAAGAAAAGTACGGTAAAAGAGTTTAATGTCCAACTACTACTACGGAAGAAAATCACTATGCTTCAGCTGGATCTTCTACTCCTTCTGCAAGACACCCCTGCTAAGAATCTTCTGGCTCCTGTACGATCCCGTACTGAGGCTGCTCATCTCCTAAATCTGACGTACACCCAGAAAATAGGAGTACGTCAGCGTGTGAAACACACGGCAAGATCCCCCAATGCAGGAACAAATACAATAACGATAATGATAATATATGTATGGTCAATGCTATAACAGAAATAGAAATAGAACATGTGATGATAGTAATAACAATAGAGGCGTGCAACTGGAATACTAATAATCAGACGAATCCAAAAATCAACCAAGTGACAAGATCATGCAGGTAGTAATCAGAAACCATCCAAACAATAAGATCATACAATAGATGGAATTAATATTAAGAATCTACAACAAGAGACGTAGTACGTCGAGCGAAATAATCCAAACAAGGAAACCCTCATGTATATACCATATGTCTCAAATTGTAGATAATTAAATATTAACCCCAATCTATGTATGAAAAGAACACAACTAGCCATCCTATCACAACTCACTGGTCTACCTGTCACGTATAGTCAAAACTCACTATTCACCGAATAAGACCGGTGTTACGGAAATCATCCCACACGTACACGATTCACTACGCCCCCCTCAGCACTCACCCAGTGCTACACAGGAATTTCAATTGCGCCTGGCGAGCCTGGAAATACATAACAAGCTAATATCAGCATCACCTCAGACACCACCCACAACGCTACACAGGAATTTCTGTGTGCGAGGGAGCCTGGAAATAATCACAATACCATCGATCACTTAAACCAAGAATTCCCCATCTCAACTCTTCTACGCTTTCTCTAAGTCAACAAAACACAGTATTCTACGCTCCTATACACGCACACGCTAGCGCCACTAAAAAGCATGAACTATGTAACGGTTATCAACAAAACAAGAATAATAAATCAAATCATAATTATTTTATCGCCAAATGCATATTATGAACAGTGACTATATAGACTAGGCGATGAATCAGTATAGCCATATATGACAATGAATGAGTATAAATAAGAGCGTCACATGTGTGGTGTCAATGCTACATAAATGTTCGTGTCTACAACTATCAATCACAGCGTTTCATAACACAAATATAAACTTTTACCAAAATAACTTCTTTGAAAACATTTCATCATTCTAAAATATATTTTTTCCACAACATAAATTCAAAAATATAATAATAATTTTATTATTCAAAATAACTCTTTAATTTATTATATTTTGTTCCTGAAAATTACTATTTTAATCCCATAATACTATCCATTCAAAATTATTCATCAACCCACGCCAGCATAACTAATTAACGAGATCTAATATGCAGATTGAATTTCATAATAATCAAAAATAGTTCTGAGGCAAGCAGGATCTTGCCTCGATGGCAGAATCCGCGATCGACGTGAGAAGCGGGGGTCGGCGCACTCGGCTAATGCGGCGACTGACGACGGTCTGAAGGCGACGCGGCGCGAACTGGGCCGGTGTCTGCCGCCGGCCGGCGTCAGAGCTCGGGTGCACGCAGCGCGAACGAGCGCTCGACGGAGGGGCTGGAGGCGAGGAGGCGAGCTGCAGGCGGCCGCGATCTGGCTGGCGGTCGCTCTAAGGATGGCTGGCGGAGGGCCGAACGCTTGCCGGAGGAGGAGCGCGGAAAAATTTTGGCGGGGCGGGCGGGTCGCGGGCTGCGCGGCTGCAACGCTGAGGCGGTGCGGCGTCTGGACGGCGGCGCGCGCGTGCAACAGGAGGCGGCCCTATAGCGCGTCACAGCAGGTGTGTGGACAGTAGTGTCAAGCGCGTGGCTGAGGGTGCGGCGAGGTCAGGGGGCGGCCGGCATCCTTCGGCCTTGGAGGCAGTGATGGGATGTCGGGCCGCCGGTCAGGGCCTGCGCGGGCGCAGGGACGGCGGTGGTTTTGCGCCGGTTTGAAGGCGGTCGGACAGCGGAGGGGACTGCGTAGCGTGCGCGGGCCTGTGGCCGAGGTGGGTCAGGGGCTGAGGCGGCGGTGGTCGCGGCGGCGGGGATCAGCGCGGAGCGCGCGGTGTCCGGTGGCTGGCGGTTGATTTCGTTTGGATATTTTCCTGGAGTTGAGGGGAAAGAATAAATGACAGTAAGCAGAGAGCAGAGTACGAAAGAGAAGAAGATAGAGGAGAGAGAGAGATGCGAGAGAGAAAGGCTGGATTTGAGATTATTATTGGAGAGAGAATCACGCGAAAATCAATGGGCAGTATTGGTATTGAGAATAAACTTGATTAGAACGTGATTAGGAATCTGATTGGCGCAGAATTTGAAGCGGATTCAAATTCAAATTAGAGGAAATAAGAGTAGGGCAAAATAATTCGAAAAAATTTTTATATAATATGTCTGAATAAATATTATGTTAATAAATAATATAATAAATATTTAATAACTAAATTATATTTATATTTATATGCTAATCTATCTCAGAATACATTAATAATAATAATATAGATTGATATAGTGACCAAATGATATGAAAAATTCACTAAATCATAAATTAATATTTAGTAAAAATAATAAATACAAGACTATATATTTTATTTATTTATTTTGAAACTCAGAAAATTTCTAGAAATTAGGAAAAGTATTAATAAAATATAATATAATATTATAAATACTAGAAAAAATTATTTAAATACATATCAAAATTTACGGTTGTTACATCCTACCCCCCTTAAAACAAATTCCGTCCTCGGAATTAAACCCAAGGACAGATATGGAACGATAGTTGGTACTCGTAAATCAACGAGACAAGAAATAATGAGAAGCTCCAGAGTCAATGGGTGATAAGGCAATAACGGAAGAAACAAGAACCTTATCTAGTGTTGAAGGAAAATACATCTAAACTAGCACTCATAAATAAATCTTATCATATTATCATAATGCAATGCGAAATAAGAAAGTTCATACGCAAATAAAATTAAGAATAACTATTCTCACCGGTGATAACTTGGTTGTTCTCCTCTGCTTCCACAGCTGACATCGTGAACATCTGTCGTCGAGGTGGTTGCTGCCTTCGCGCTTCCTGATAAATCTGCTGTTGTTGAGGAAGAGGCCCTGCTCGAGGATAAGGTCCGTGCTGAGCTGGAGCTGCTAAGTCTGATCGAGGTGGAGCTGGAAGAGCCGCTCGAACTGGTGGTGGGGGTAAGCGGGCCTGCTGTCGCTGTGGACAGTCTCGACTAATATGGTCGGAGGATCCACAAGCATAGCACAGATGATGACGCCTGCGACACTCCTGCTCGGTATGCCCAGGGTATCTACAATAAGAACACCTAAGCGGGCCTGCTGTCGCTGTGGACAGTCTCGACTAATATGGTCGGAGGATCCACAAGCATAGCACAGATGATGACGCCTGCGACACTCCTGCTCGGTATGCCCAGGGTATCTACAATAAGAACACCTCACCGAAGACTGGCTCTGAGACTGCACTCCAGGATGCTGATAAGGGTGAGCCTGATGAAATGGCTGACGCTGAGAATACTGCTGCCTCTGCGGGTTCTGCTGCTGCCTCGAAGGTGAACGTTCGGTATTCCGGACTGGAGCCGTTGGCGTCCTGCTCTGAATCATGTGCGGGTCCTCAGGTTCCTTCTGAACGCTCTCGATCTCGCGTGCTGCATCCAACACGGCGTCGTGGGTCGCAAGTGCTCTACCAGCTAGAGCAAACCTGATATACTTATCCAGGCCCTTCTGAAACTGATGCCTCCTGATCGTCGGGTCTGTAACCAAGTGTGGAGCGTATCGGCTCAGAGAAGAAAACTCGGCCTCATACTCATCAACTGTTCGCCCTCCTTGCTTGAGCTCCACAAATCTTCGCAAAAGCTCGTCCCGAGCTGACTGAGGGAAGTACTTCCTGTTGAAACGGTCTGTGAAGGTATCCCACGAGATGGGCCTCTCCAAATGAGTCTTCTCTGCAGTCCACCAAATCCGAGCGGTGTCGGTGAGCTGAATATCCATGAGGTCCACCCATTCAGCATGGGGGATGCGGGTCACCGTGAGAATAGTCTCCGTGACCTTGAGAAACTCCTCTGCTGCTAAAGGTCCTTCGGCACCGGAGAAGGAAGGAGGCCGCATATACCGGAACTCCCTGACGCTAGACTCTGGACGAGGGGGAGGCTGGGGCTGCGGCTCCCTATGAAGCTGTCCCGCCAAGTGCTGCTGGTTCGTCGCCAGTCCCTGAATCATCGCCAGAAGTTGGTTTGGATCCACTTCGGACTGTGGGGCACTGCTACTAGACGGGTTATCGTTACTACGAGTACCCACCATGATTCTGAAGGAACGAGGATCAAAAGGAAAATTAAGGTTAAAATCAAATAATATATTTGGAAAATAGGAACTAAAACATAGTTATTAAAAAATAGTATAAGAAATTAATTATAGTCTAAAATAATAATATAAGAACTTAATTGTAGTCTTACGGATGAAATATGATATGTATCTAAATTGTCTACCATAATCTTACTAGTGAGGATTCGGGACCGTGACCTGCATGGGCCACCACTAAAACCTGTCACGCCCCGCTTCCCAAAATACCGAGGAATCGGGACGCGAGCAAGCCCGCGACGTATTAAACTGA
>NC_033797.1:134247225-134305643 GCF_001876935.1 Asparagus officinalis
TGTTTTCCACATACCAGAAAATAAATATAACTATGCAATCATAGAAGAAATGAACCAACCACAGTAAATGTTAAAATAAAAAATCATAAGTGTGCATGAAAATACTGAACTTAAATAATACAGAAGACTCATGATAAGCAACTTATTTGCTACACACCAAAACATAATTTGCATAAACATAGATTTGTCAACAATATCTCAAACCATACACATAAATCCATAGAGTTATTACACTCAAATAAAACATAGTATTAAGTTTTACAATCCAACATAAAGTAGCAAAAACAAAGATGAGCATCACAAAAAGGAACTCAATTCATCTTCACCACCCTCACTGTCACGATCACCCTTACCATCATCCTTACTATCTGAAGATCCCGATCCATCAGCAGTGCCCCTATCAGAATCAGAACTAGAGGAGTGATCTGGAATGTTTAGAGACTGACGCTGATATGAAAGAATTTTCCTAACATCCCTTTGAATAGATGAGACCTGAATCTCAAGACGGTCTAGACGATCACAAACATCAGAGGCGGATGAGGAGGAAACTCTAGACTGAGAACGAGAGGATGATGATGGAATGGAGTCAAGAGCTAACTGCATTCTAGAAAGAGAGACCTTATCAAAGAAATCTCTCTTGGATTCAACCTTAGGTTCATTTGTAAGATCAATATTGAAATGTTTGAAGACTTAGGTTCATTTGTAAGATCAACATTGAAATGTTTGAAGATGTGGGTGAGAAACGATCCAAAAGGAAGAAACTTGGTATGCTTAGAGGCCATGTTATTGATAAAGACAGTAGCCCAATCCACTTTAATTTGGGCAAAAATAGCATAAACAGCATTGATCTTGTCAGAGGCAAAATGATCAAAGCTACCAGTTTTGGGAATTAAATTCTGAGCAACAATTTTGGCAATGAGTCTTGCATTAGGATTAAGAGAATTGTTGTTCATGGGGTAAGTGCAATCAGGTTTGAACAAGAGTGGGTTAATATCAGGATTGCTAACATCAACAGACATGAGACTAACATCACTTGTTGGGATATTAAGAATCTCAGCAAGTTCATTAGCAGAAAAGGCAATTTCAGCATTTTTAACTGATGATGTAATGGTTAGACTACCATCAGCAGAAGATATTGTGGACAGATTGGCATAAAACAGATAAACTAAAAAGGGATAATAAGGAACTTTAAGCTTCTCATCAAACAATCTATCTAACCCCACGTTATGAAGGACAGATTCAGTGTTATACATAAACAACTCAGGGTATTTGATATATCTTGTAGGAATAATTTTTAATTTACATAATTCTCGATATTTCCTAACAAGAGACTTGAAAAGCAAATAATCCTCATAGTGAGAGGCTTTAGGGGTTGAGAAACTAGCTTCAGTTCTTGATCTCTTTTTGGAGGGTTTTGGAGGCATGATAAGATAGGTTTTAGAAGGGATTTAAAAAAAAATTATCAAGAACCTGTAAGCAAAAACACAAACAGTGTATACCCAATTAACCAACCGCCCAAAAAGAGAAACCCTAGATCAGAAAATAAGATTTAGAACTTTGAAAACATGAGATAAATAAGAAGTTACCCACAAAATACTGATGGGAGCTGATCCAAAGTACCAGCGGTTGAAACAAAGGGGACGACCGAAAACTGAAACCCTAGTTCTTAATTTCACGATGGGAGAGAATAACGAAGGGTCGGGTGTTTTGAGAGAGTGGGGTAACGGCTGGGATTGAGTGAGAAATAGATCAAGGGTGATGTTGAGTTCGGGTTCAAAGAAAGTGTCCAAAAACCAAAACCGAAACCCAAAAAAATTCAAAGCTGCTGCAGCAAAATTATATCGGTCGACCGACTCGGTCGACCGAATCGATTACAGAAACATAGTCGGTCGACCGGGTCGGTCGACCGCGAGAAATCAACTAGTATATGATGTTTAAAAAAATGATTTTGAGATATTTTTGGCTATGGCCTTTTGGAAAATTTGTTTTATAGAAAATTAAAAGTTTGATAAAATATAAATGAGTGTTTTAAATTATATAAAATTATATAATTGATTTATTATGGTACAAGGAGTATAATTCCTCATTAAAAGCTTAAAACATAATTATTTAAAGTAAAACAAATCAAGCCATAAAATATTTTATAGTATGCCAGATGTTTTACATAAATGATTTTGTCCAAGGAAAATTTATAAATGGTTTATTTTAATAAAAGAGTGTAATTTGTCATTAAAATTCAAAGATCAAATATTCAAAAACAATGACAAAAACCAAAACAACGTAAACACAAAGATAATATAAAAATCATTTTGGTACCCAAATCATTTTGGTACCACTAGAACTTGGGACATGACCCCTATCATTTAAATCCAAGGCCCTAGGGTTATGAACCCACTTAGGCGTATTTTGTGCACCGATACGGTCAAAGCAAAAATTGTAAACATGACCCATACGATTGCAATTTGTGCAATGTAGAGGTTGGAAAGGTTTACGTTGACCGAAATGGAATGCACGTTGTTCATTTGCAAAAATAGATTTTCCTTTGTAATTATTTTGCAAACGAGACTTTCTTTTCAAATCAAAACAAAACATGGTCAAATGACCGAAACGACCACAATAATCACATTTGTACACGTGAGCATGTTTATGATCTCTACTATGTGTGTGTACATGAGTATGTGATGATGAAGCTTGATGGGATGCACAATCATGAATAAGTTTATCAACCTTTGGTGCATTGTGACAAAATTTAGCTATATGGCCTTTAAGACCGCAAGAAGAACATTTTTGAATTTTGTCATACATGCGTGCATAGTGAATGGGTTTCTTGGAAGAGTTTACATTCAACTTTGCACACAAATCCATAAGCTTTTTGTTATTAGCAATACAAGAGCTAAGTGTTGAATCTAAGGTAGATATACGTTCTTTCATGAGATTCAACTCATCATCATATATGCAAGCATTGCTACTAGAAGTGAGATAATCAAGATCTTTCATCATAGATTTAATCTTATCTACTTCTAACTTGGTATTTTGTTTCTCATGAAGCAACCTATCATTTTCAATTTTTAATTTTTCATTGCATTCCTTAAGAACTATATTTTCATTTGCAATGAAAACAAGCTTGTTTGCTAAGGTCTCATGAGAAGATCTTAAATTAGCATACTTATTCTTTATATTGATATAGCTATCATGCAATTTTTCAAACTCAAGAGCAAGTTCATCAAAAGTAATGATATCATCGTTATCGAGTTCGCATACCTCACTAGGATTATCTCCTAGTGGAGTTGTACATGGGGATGAGACTTCTTTAGGGTATAAAGTGCGATTTTCCAACGCTTGTTGAATAGCCTCAATATCCCCTTGATGTGCTTCAATGAATTTCCATAAAGAGTAAGCACTATCAAAAAGAGCAAACTTGTTAGAGAATGATGAGTGAAAGGCATCAATCAAATATTGTAACAAAAATTTGTTCATATTAAACAATCTCTTATCATTCTCACTCCATTTGGATTTTTCCGAAATGGGAACAACATAGCTATTCTCAATAATTTCCCACAAATCAAATTGATTAGATTGAACGAAAAGTTTGAATCTAATACGCCATTGAGCATAGGGAAAAATATCCAAACGAGGAGCAATATCCATAGCATATCCTAAGCAAGATAAATCATTCATATCTATAATGATGAAATGCAAGAAACACAATATAATTAAAGTTAGATTAGCACAAATACAATAACTTGGATCTTTAACTCAAGGCGGTTAGTCCTTAAATCAAAGAGCACCAAGCTCTGATACCAATTGTTAGACCCTAGAGGGGGGGTGATTAGGGTCTTATGCTAATCTAATCCGATTTAATGCCAATTAAAACTAATTAATAAGTTATCCTAGCAAGTATAAAATACAACAAGATATGTAAGCTAGGATAAGCAATATGAACAAGTGAATATATCCTATCAATGAGATATTACAAATATATGAGCAAGGATATATGAACTAACACAAGGGTAAAATAAACAATCTACACAAGTGATAGGGTAATATGATGAGCAATACACAAAGGCGATATAAGATATGAAAACAAGAATAAGAACGCCAATGCAATCACAAACAAAACGATATGTTTACGAGGTTCGGTCCCCACGACCTACGTCCCCGCTCCTCACCTCGAGGAGATCTCCACTATCACAACCGGGTTTTCTACGTTCACCCGAACAACGTTTACACCTCACAATACAATCACTATGTAATCACACCTCACACACTAAGTGTTGGTCCTAGCCCGTGTCCTCCTCCTCAAGTGCTCGGTTACAACCTCTCCCTAGGCACGTCAACCGACGCCACTCCTCTTGGATTCGACCCCGTCTCTCACCACACACTTCTCTCGGTGTACAAGTGTATTACAAGTGAATCCTCACAATAAGCACAATATAAATCAAATGATTTGTTCTCTAAACAAGGTGAGAACTCAATTAAGCACAACTCTAAGTCACTAATCTCACAACCCAAAATTATACTATGAATGTAAATACAATAAGCTCAAAAGGTTGTGTGTGAACAAAGAGTATCAATAAAACAATTAAACTCAATATATAAATCTAGCTTATGGAAATTAAGATCAAAACAATAAATAGCTAGAATTGAGTTTAAGGAAAACTTCTCTATAGATCAAGAGTGAGAGAGAGATGAGTTGAATGCCCAAACACCAAAGGATGATCTCCTCTTTGCTCTTGTGAAATTTGCTTCACAAACTAAACTCAAACAAACTCTTAAACTCTTTTAAACAAAACTTAAACCCTTGATTAAAAACTTTCTTAAACTTGTTTTAAAACTCTCTTGGCTAACTTGAAAAGACATCAGCAATGGGGTATATATACCCACTAGAAATCTCAGCAAAACCCCCAAAACAAAATGACCAAAAACCCCAGCAAACAGCTCAGAGAAAGAGCCGTTAAAAAGCAACGGCTATATTGTCGGTCGACCGAAAATTCCGTCGGTCGACCGATGAGAGCCAAAACACGAAGAAAACTTTCTGGACTAACGTCGGTCGACCGGAAATTCTGTCGGTCGACCGATTTGAGCTCTCGGTCGACCGGACCGGTCGACCGATGACTCTCTGGAAAAATACTGACGAATGGTCACTAGACCGGTCGACCGTACCGGTCGACCGAAAACTGACATTCTAGAAAAATCGGTTTTAGAGCTGATTTTAAAACCCTGTTTAAAAATATCAAATAAATTCAGAAAAATGTAAAACTTTGGGGAATGATTGTAGACATGATAATAAACATGCTACAATGACTGGCTATCAAAAAGGACTTCCCAAAAGAAAAATATCATCATTTTACAAACTAGTTCAAAAACATGAAAACCTAAAAATTGATATTTTGATATTTTGACTTAAACAACATTTTGAAACTTTATGAAATGATTGTATAGACTTGAAAAAAGATATAACATGTTGTTATGAAGTCTATAATCTAGAAATACAATATTTTCATAAATTTGCATATTCTATGCAATATATTCAAAACACTAAATATGATTTCATTAAATATAAGCTTGTTAAAGGTGAAATCATATATAGGCATATAAACATGAAACAAAATAGTATTTTCCAATTCTATTCATTTGTTTCATAGTAAAACTTGAAAACTATCAAACCAAAACATATATGTATATATATAACTATATATATACAAAAACCAAAACGTGTATGTGTGTATATGATTGAGCTTAAAGTACTAACACACATAATATAAATTCCTAAACTAAATTACCCAAGCAATCTTGATCTTCAACGAAGCTCTATCTTGGTAATCTTGCGGATGAAGCTTTAACTTGGATCTTGAACTTTGAATAGCAAGGCTTCACCGACATTCCGCCAACCTCCTTTGGATATGATCGTTGAAGCTCTATTCCATCCATCCTCCAACAACGTTGTTTGTCTACAAAACATAGGAATGCACAAACACTAGACAAACAACATTAGTAATAAATTGTTTGTTAAACATCATCAAAACAAGAAGGCCAACAATCTCCCCCTTTTTGATGATGACAAACAATTTACAAAAAGGAATATATGCATGAAGGAAATGAACATATACAAGATAATAACTCACATGCATATAAACAAACAAGATAGATATACTCACAATATTTCTCCCCCTTTGACAACATCAAAAAGGGGACAAAAGAATTAAGAGAGCGAAAGCTCCCCCTACAAATAAGCATGGGTGAGTATGAAGCAAGTATAGGGATTGCTCCCCCTATCAAAATGCCATATGTAATATATGCAATGAATATCATGGAAAACATATGTGAGCAAGCATAACCGCTGTCCAACGCAGCTTATCAACCGCTGCCCAACGCAGCTTATCAACCGCTGCCCAACGCAGCTTATCAACCGCTGCCCAACGCAGCTTATCAACCGCTGCCCAACGCAGCTTATCAACCGCTGCCCAACGCAGCTTATCAACCGCTGCCCAACGCAGCTTATCAACCGCTGCCCAACGCAGCTTATCAACCGCTGCCCAACGCAGCTTATCAACCGCTGCCCAACGCAGCTTATCAACCGCTGCCCAACGCAGCTTATCAACCGCTGCCCAACGCAGCTTATCAACCGCTGCCGACGCAACTCATCCATCACTGCCCAACGCAGCCCGTCAGTCGCTGCCAAACGCAGCTCAATCACCGCCAGAACGCAGGTCAAGGTTCTGACTCATTCAAACGTGATCGTAACAACTTCGAAGCTGTTCTTCACCCACGATTTGAGGAGTGGCTTTAGTGGGTTGTTACACCCGACTAATGGGGTAACTAAACCCCCATTTAGGCGCGGATTATGGGGGCAGTTACACCCCTAATCCCCCTATAAATAGCAACAAACTCAACAGAGTAAAAGATCTCTTTTTTGGATTGGGGGAGATCGGATTTTTGATAATCAGATCAAGAGAGATTTCTTTTCATTAATCGGAGGGGGATCTTTCGAGCAAATCTTCCAGAATCAGAAAAAGGAGGATTGACTCCTTACACAGTCTGGGAAATCAACAAAGGGAGGAGCTCTAAACCGTCGATATTTGGCTTATTAACCGAATTATTTTCGGTTCCAACAACTCTATCATTAGAGTTTGTTACTTGTTCTGAATCACAAAACTCGACAAGAGTTATCAACCGGCCAAGACAGTTGTTCCAGTGAAGTATAGATATTCGGATCGTCAACGAGAAGCAAACTCGACGCAAGCATTCGAGGGAGGCATCTCATCGCTACCGTGAAGAACCCAGAATTAAACAAAGGGGAGAATCCAGATCATTCTCTTCTCTTTTGTAATCAGGAATTCAAATTGTAATCGAGAATTGAGAGAGTTGTAATCATTCTTTTTCTAAGCAGTTAGAGAGAATAAAATCAAACGCAATTCTTTCCGTATATTCTTTTTATTACAAAATTTCCCACAAACAGCCACATACATCACAACAAAATTGTGTTGCTGAAAGAAGAAATAGAACATTACTAAATATAGTTAGATGCATGTTGTTACATTCGGATCTCCCAAAATTTTTTGGGGAGAAACATGGTTGGCTGCAAACTATATTTTGAATAGAATTCCCACCAAGTTAATTGTATCTACACCTTATGAGTTATAGAACGAGAGAATATCTAATCTGAGTCATCCCAGAAAATAGGGATCTATGGCTCATGCTCTCATTCCCCTACCAACTTAGAGATAAGTTGGTGTAGATCCATAAATATTCAGAAAAGTTAAAAAGTTATAAGTTCTACAACAACAAAAATGGGTCACAACAGAGATGATACATTTCTAGAGAATGTAGAGGAAGAGGAACAAGTTCAAGAGGAAATAGAACCTCTAACAATAATAGATGATGATTATTACAGTGTTGTTCCCACTAATGATCCGGATATTATGAATGAAACCTAACCTTGAAAATGATAAAATGCTTATGTAAAATAATGTATCTCATGGTCTGGTTGTAGGTAACAAAAGCCAAAGAACACAACCTTCATAAAAGTACAACCAAATATAGAAAATTTTGGAAGTTAGTATTTAAAACTGCAAGGTGGAATATCCAATTTGGAAGATTTCGGGATAAAATTAACAAATATATCAAGAAAAATTTGCAAATATGGTAATTTTTTAAGCGTATATGCAAAAAAAAACAAATATTACTAATGAACAATCAACCGATGCGACCTTGGCGGATCCCATCTGGACAAAATGTGAAGTCCGCTAAGGGATTGTTTGGTTGTTGTTGATAAAATTGTGTATTTATGACACAACTAGGAAAGTTGTTGTCCACCTCATCAATTTCAATTGTATACTTTTCTTTATTTGTTTTTTATTCCATTAGAATCATAAATTGCTTGTTTGGTTTGCAAATATAACTTTAATTGTTTATTTGGAAAGTGTAAAAAGTGGTCCCTACTCAAATGATCATATTAGTTGGAATTATTTTTTATTATTTTTTTCTGACTTCAATGTCAGCTTTCTACTAAAATCATGTCCCGCTCCATTTCATTCGAAGAAGAAAGAAACCCATCGGAATTAACTCTCATATCTAACATGCGTGAGAATTCTCCTGGAGGTTTGAATATTTGGCACGGATTATGTGGTAACTTTTCAATAAACAATTCTACCGTTTGTTGCGACTTGCCCAATTTAAACATAATACTCATATGATAATCGTTCGAGATCTCCACTGCGGATGTTCTATCAATAGCTATGGGCCAATTGCATATAATTTTCAGTCGGTATTCTCGTGGGTCAATTTCCGTAACTCGGTGTAATTCCATAACCAAGTCGTAGTAACTATATGATTCCGAGATCATTAATGGCGTCGTTACCCCTCCGACGTACATTGGCATATTATTCATCCCATAATTAATTTGCCCACCATAAGAACAAACAATAAACATCATATTGTTCAACCTATTCAAAAGAAAATTATATCATTTAAATATAAAAAATTAAATTAATATGCAAATAATCTCACATAATTTCAACCAAAAACCCTAATTCCCAAATTGTAAATCCTAAACCCTAAAATTGAACAATTGAACATTATATGCCCTAAAAGTTAATTACATCGATAATAATCATCATACAAACGAATTTCACAGATAAATCTAGCCCACGAAATTCATTTATGAATGAAAACCCTAGCAAATTATTTTTAAGAAAAAAATCCTACATTTCTACAAGTTAAAAGAGGAGAGGAGTAGAAGAAATTACCAATATACGTTTAAGATAACTTTTGATTTGAAGTTCCGCCGAAGAAACGAGCTCAAAATTGAGATCTGAAGCTGGTTTTGGGAGAACAGACGGAAGAGAGAGAAGAGAGAGGCGGAGAAATGAGATGGGATCGGGGAAAGGGGGTTCCGGTGGCTTTTATACGGTGGTGGGGACCGAGAATAAGTAGTCGGGTTTCCCAAACCCGACTACTTTCGGGGTTGGCCCCCGACCAATTAAAAATGAGCTTCGAAATGGTCGGGGTTCCCAACCCCGACCATTTCGTCCCTGGCTAACCCAGCGCTGGCTGGGCTCTGCTAAATGGTCGGGGTTGGGAACCCCGACCATTTCGAAATAGGTCTCTTACGAAATGGTCGGGGTTCCCAACCCCGACCATTTAGCAGAGCCCAGCCAGCGCTGGGTTAGCCAGGGACGAAATGTTCGGGGTTGGGAACCCCGACCATTTAAAAGGATACACAGTCGATTTTGATAATAAAAAATTAAAATCAGGCTACAGTGAAAATTTGTTCTTTTCTATAAAGATGGTTTTTAAAAATATTTTTTTATGAATAATCTGATTGATCAAGATCAGATTTACCGTTCATAAGAGCTTTTTGAGTGTCCTCCTTTAGTAAATAAGAAGTAGATTAAGCCTTGTTTTTTTGTAATTTTCCAACCAAAACCGTCCAGATACTATGATTGGTGCATTATCTCTAGACAGCAGCATCACAATTTCTATCAATCAATCATCAGAGCAAAACGCTTGCAAATAACTTGGGTATTTTACACAACAAACTAGAGAAAAGATATAGAATCAGATTCAGAAAAAAAAAAAAATTCCTCCACTTCAGAACAATTAATTAATTACAATGCACATAACAAACACAAAAACTACCCAACATCCGTCAACCAAATTCATAATAAAAGAAACAAAAGAACAAAAAAATAAATGAAGTGACACAACAACGGAGCTATTATCTTCATCATCAGCCGGTTACACCAACAGAAGCATCAAGACTGAAGGTTGCAAAATCCAACATCAAGCATTAGGGACGAAGAAAGAACTCCCAACTTGCATGAGATGAACTTATTCAGTCGGTATTGCTGGTGTTTCTATAATTTCTGGCACTGCTGGAGTTCCTATTACTGCCGGTGTTGCTGATGTTGCTACTGTTTCTAGCGTCAGTGGCATTGGTGGTTCTGGTGCCAGTACTGGTAGTGGTGGTGGCGGTGAAGCCAAGGCGAGATTTAGAATGAAGCCAACCAGCAAACCGATTAGTCCAACAAAAGCAGCAAAGGTCAATGAAAAGCCTGCATCGCCCTTTCGGTTTCTGCGTCTCTTCAACATTTCCTGAGTTATTTCAAGACAATGTGTCATAAGAAAGACTGACGAGAGAAACAGCTGTTTTAAAAAATAAAGTTCGTTTGAACATATGAGATATAGGGGTTATTGGATATAAGTTGTCACCTCATTTAATAAAATGAGCTATCAAGAGATAAGAGAGGTGAGGCCCACATGACTCATCGGGATTAACCTCAACACTAGTCTTTCTCTTGGCAGCTCATTCAGTACACCATAAACTATACCCATTTTTTCCCTAAGATATAAGATTTTGACATGATTATAGTAATTGGCACTTAATCAAAGATATGGATAAGAAAAGGAAGCACAAGGGTTAAGAATTTCCTACAGCACTTAAATTAAAACAGTAGTTAACAAGGCGTGAGAAGTAAAAGTCACGTACAAGTTCTCGCAGTAGTACTTTATTCTGTTGTAGGGTAGAATCCCTCTCCTCTTTCAGCCGTTGTACAGTTTGCATCTGCATTGCAGTTACTAGGTAGTTAGATAAATACTGAAGGAATTTCAAGCGAAACCAAGGTGACCACATAAAGGTGTATTATGAAAATATGAGGTAGTATCTAAGTCATAAAATTATAAAGTAACACTTCAACGTGAAAAGGAAGCATACTCTTTTTCGGACATATTCCACAGTTTCAAATAAGGAAGATTTCTAACTAGGGGAAATATGCCTAAATACCCCCTACGAGACAATATTGGCACTTGGTAGAACCAAAACGACAAGTACAAAAATTTCAGAAGACCAGGAAGAAAATTGATATCTGACGAATAATAACCTCTGTATAACTCCCAATTTCATTCAACTGTAGATCTCGTACCGGTATATTTGACGAAGTTTTAGATCTATGTAATGGAAAGCAAACATACATTAGATTGTTTCATTGGTTTATAACTAAACATATGATAATGAACCGGGAGGATGGTAAGTTATTAGGAGCTTTGTTCCATATTGGATATTCACATTACAAATATTAGGCACTTCTTCACTAAATAAACAAAACTTCCTCATCAATTAGACTAGAATGAGGCTGGGTCTGTGAGAATTTGACCATGAAATAGGTTGACTACTAAGGCCATGCTATATGACTGTTATGAAAATGAAGTTCAAAACCACCCGATGTATACACTTGTAGATACAATTTAAAACAATTTCTGTTTAGGATATGTAATAAGTTTAAATCCATTATGACCCCAAATAATCGAAGTGGAACTTCGATGCTTTATTAAAGTTAATAAGTCCAAATGACTATCATTCTTAATTTTATTTTTAGTATATAAGACCCTAATCTACAGCTAGTATGACCCTAATCTAAAGTAATAATGATTACTATACTATCAAAATGTCATTCATTAAACTCTTAGGTTCATCTCCCAAAGCATGTCTGGACTCATGGTAGTCCAAAGGATTTTGCATAAAAAGTCCACCCATGTCACTCTAACAAATTAGGAATAGTGAAATTGTGAGAGCAAGGGCAAAGGGGATGAAGAAGATATATGGAACTTAGTGGTACATAAGTATGGCTAGCATCCAAACTGTGAAGTGGGACAGGTTGATGACACAAGCTTAAACTGCTACATGTTACAAGATATGTATTCTATATTGTAAATGACTATACGTTAAGACTGGACATATATTCTACAATTTGGCACTAAGCCAAAAATGTCGGATGTGAAGCTAACAACTCCTAGAAGGTCGAATAAAAGTTCTCAATAAGGGGTTGTTCTTTTGTTCAACCTCACGCAAAGGCCTTAAATGAGGATACTTGCGAGTTTCTTTTCAAAAATCTCATTCTGTTGAAACTTCCTGCCATTTTTGTTATTTAAATAGTTATATTTAGGATACGACACTATTTGAGTGCATTAATACGACAAGTCTTCAAAATCCAGGACATTTTCAGCTTGTTATGTCAGGGAAATGATAATTAATTAATTATAGAGGTTTATTTCAAGGTTGAGATTGCCGACAAGAATAATATAACTTAGGTTCTCTTGATGTTGGAACTCAAGTAACAACGTCCGAATTGCTTCACTCCCTACAAAATGATTTCTTGTTGATACTTATTATATGGAACTAAAAGGTTACTGTTTAGTACAGTCATGTCTAGAAGAGGCAATTGGGTTACTGTGCAACCATTCATAGCTGAACCAAACTCCGCTAGCTTAATTAATTGGTCAATTTTTGTACTCAAAAACATCTTAAGAAACTAAAGACATATTCCATCTCAACTCAAGCTAGCCTACCACTGATGAGATGGTACAACTCTTAAAAGGTTTCAAGTAGTTCACTTGGGCAGATTTTTTCACAAGATCCCTATATCTGCAGAAAGTCTCCCAAACATCATGAGGACCACCACAGATTTTTCTTGAGGTTAAAAAAATGCTGAATATTTTCCCAACAAGTTTAATCAATGAAATCCTTGAACTCCAAACTTGAAATACTTGGATTAAATAAAACCAAAGTTAAGTCTAGAAGTTTAGAAAGTAAGCTCTCCCTTCACCACAGTTGAAATCAACTTCAACCATTTTATCTTTCTAGCCTTGACGTTTCTTTAATGACTACTCATAAAGATGTGGAAGCTCTAACATATCTTCCCAAAGGTGTTCCCATGGACTAATTTTTTTTAGGTCAAAAGGTCATGGAAGTTACAGGAAGACAGAACTGAAAGCCTCCACATATTTAACAGGATTTTGATATTGAAACTGAATAATTTTTTTGGCAATCATTTTCAAATTGGCAAGTATCTTCAAAGGATGAAAAGGAATCTCTTACTAGGCTAAACTGTGACTTAACAATAGCACTATTTTTGTTACAACGCTTGAAATTTGACCTTAAATTATTAACCATATACCACAATATTGGATGAGCTCTCCCTCATTAAATGCCACCAAGGACTTCCTCGTGACTTAATAACTTGGACCACCATGGATAACTACCGCAACATAAGGGGGGGTTATTGGTTGGGATATTTTGGGGGATAATGGGATAATTTTGGGGATTTTATTTCAAAGTGTTATTCATTGGGACAATGGAACAAGGATAATACCTTTTTGTGTTATTGGTTTTTTGGAACACTAGTGAGACAATTACACCACTTGGGATAAAATTACCTCACTCATATACAAAAATTTTGTCCTAATAGTAAAAATTTACCCCATCCTCCATATTGGAACAATGTTGTTCCACTTTGAAGGCAATTGGGATAATTTAAAATATTTTTGTATTACTTAATTAATACATGCTAATTATATTATAAATATATGACATGATATATAAAATATAACATATATTAATAATATTATATAATGGTAATTATAGTATAACGTATTTATTATAATATTACATAATATTTTAATATTATATAATAACATATATTAATAATATTATATAATAACATATATTAATATTTTAATAACATATATATAATATTTTAATAACCCCCCCTAAGAGAAGTTTGTCATTTAAGAGTTGTACTTGTAACCTGTAATTTCATAAGTTCGGGATTGCTGTTCAGATTTAATTCAAAGAGGGAAGTGACCCGTTCTCATGTATTCAAAGAATCAGAATAGACAAACTTCGCAAAATGCGTCAATCGTTAAGGAATCTAGCGGTAAACTTGCATAAAAGCTTTACTTTTCATGTTTAACTGCAGTTGCCAGTATGCTTTCAACTCTCATCAAATGTTGAAGTCTGGTATTCCTGGTAGAAAGGAAGTGCTGAAAAATGCATAACTCTCCTTCCGCTCTCCCTTCTCAATTTGGGGCTGTATTTTTACTTACCAAATCTGTTTTAATAATAAAGGAGTAAACAAAAGACATATATGCAGCATTATGTTGCAGATATAACATTAGTTATTTACATAATATTTTAATATTATATAATAACATATATTAATAATATTATATAATAACATATATTAATATTTTAATAACATATATATAATATTTTAATAACCCCCCCTAAGAGAAGTTTGTCATTTAAGAGTTGTACTTGTAACCTGTAATTTCATAAGTTCGGGATTGCTGTTCAGATTTAATTCAAAGAGGGAAGTGACCCGTTCTCATGTATTCAAAGAATCAGAATAGACAAACTTCGCAAAATGCGTCAATCGTTAAGGAATCTAGCGGTAAACTTGCATAAAAGCTTTACTTTTCATGTTTAACTGCAGTTGCCAGTATGCTTTCAACTCTCATCAAATGTTGAAGTCTGGTATTCCTGGTAGAAAGGAAGTGCTGAAAAATGCATAACTCTCCTTCCGCTCTCCCTTCTCAATTTGGGGCTGTATTTTTACTTACCAAATCTGTTTTAATAATAAAGGAGTAAACAAAAGACATATATGCAGCATTATGTTGCAGATATAACATTAGTTATCTGACTCATAAATATATTCTTGCTAGCTACCTGTTGAACTCATGGACCACGATTTCATAGAGAAACTCCATCGAGATAGCTATTTGGCCCAATTCTAAGACAATTCTCAAAAGATTAATCCATTAATTTTACAAGATGAAGTTGCCAGGCTTACTGATAACAACATCTTCATATCATTGATCATGAAATACCAACTTACTGATGCCTTTCATTTCATAAGTTCTTTCAAATGTTCACATACTCAAGACAAAACAGATTCCCTAACAACATTCATAATAGTACTAGCATAATTCAGGAAGTGCAAGTCAGAACCCATGACAAGAGAGGCAGACAGAGAGGAGTCCTTTCTGACCTCTATTTCCACTGATGGGAAACGACCGGTTAATTAGTTGTCCTAAGCTAGATGAAGAATTCTAGAAATAAAAAAGTATTTCTAGTGGTTTAACTTGGAAGTTATGGAATAAACAAGACTTGGAGAATCAGATACTTTACAAGGAGAGTCTAAAGGGAAGGATACTAATAGGATGGAATAAAGGTAATCAATCAATTAGAAATAGATATAAGCAACTTCACCTTAAAATTTAAATACCACAAGAAAAAGAAAGGAACCTGTATCTGAAAAAAGGGATATATAAAACTGAGAGGAACAGTAACATCGAACATACCTCTTCTGCACTGAGTCTCCTGCTCAGTCCTGAATCCCCATCAGCACCAGACTGTGATGGAATCGTGTAAATAACCCTAAGCTTGCATTCCTCAATAACTTTATTCCCATCTTTATTAAACTACACATAAAATGGAGGAGAACTTTGTCAAATTAACTAAAATCATGAAGCATATCACTATATCACAACAATTCAATAAAGTCTCACTGTATCCTGAGGGATCTCATCAATGTCAGTGCTCGGAGGAACTTTTGTGCTTTGAAGAAGGAACTTATCCTTGCACTGCATATCAGAAGGATACTCCTTTTGTGCTTGCAGAGTAACTAGAGATCAAGGTAAGATATACAAATAAATCAAAATTTCAATAATAATTTCAAATGGTGGTGAATAATAAAGTCTGAGGAAACCTGTTATGGTGCATGAGTCCCATGGTTGTACTACACTTGTGTTTGGTCGTACAAAATACTTCCTTGGTGAAGTTGTTTTGACCTGGCAAATTGCACAACAGCCAAATTTTTAGTACAAGTTGTAACTATATATTCAAAACTACATAAAACAAACCAAATTATTGGTTGAATGTCATTTTATATTGATGGACATAATTCAAAAGCATGAGAGGATTTATCTCTACTGTAGAGAAATCAACATTCTGAATTGTTACATAAGTGGCTGAAGCATATTCCACAAAAAAAAGGCAATTTTGGGTGACCCCATCTTAAATGACGAAAAGTGCAGAAAACTTAATTTGTAGATACATTACTATAGCCACAAAATATATTGTCCGATTTAAAATATATATATTGTCCGATTTAAAATATATATATATTGTCCTCTTAATGCAAGTATTACCCTTATAAATGCATTACATTAAATCATCAAATTGCAAATTCCTCTGTGGAACATTTGAAAATTCTACTTCCACCCATTTCATTTTGGGGATTTTTTTTCAACCATATTTGCAAATTTACATCCCAAACCTAGATATTTGCTAACTTACTTGCCAATTCTACCACATTGCATTACAAAAAGCCACAAGAGTTATATTAAGGAATGCTCGTAGGCTATTCCTATTTTTTATGTTAATTGTTTACCTGAAATTTCCCCCTTCCAACTGTTCAGAAACCAACGACAATGACGTTAAATTAGCAAAGGACTAGATTATTTGTTGTTGTTGTTTTTTTAAGGTGTTAATTGCAAATATATATGATATATAGTTAGAAAGATGAAATCTTTATGTACCTTGAAGGCAACATGGTGCTCGGTGTTATTAACAACCTTGAGGTTACAATAAGAAGGCTTGTCCAGCTCAACTGAAATCAACAACAAAAATCAATCAAAATCGTAACTTTTAAACAAAAAATTCAGAAAAATTAGAAACTGGGATGAAATTTTTACTCACATTCAAAATTGAGCTCTTCAGGGTGAACAGAAATCAATGGGCTGCCAGGTTTCATCGTTGCTGCCGAAGAGTCCAAACCCTACATCAACAGAGAAATGACAAGAGAAAAGATGAAGAAATAACCAAAATTGAGATCAAATGAGACAGAGAAAAAGATGAGATCTTTTTTGCTGCAGAGGGAAGGGCGTCGACAGTACCGGCGAGAGTGCCACGTGGCGGAGAGTCCGATATAGGCGCCACGAAATTTTAGAGAGAGAGAAGGAGAAATTCTAGAGAGAGAATTTTAGAGAGAATTGGGATCGGCTCTTCGTTGAGTTGAGGGCGACAACGACGGAGCAGCGCTGGTTAATTTTTGGGCGTAAAAATTTTTATCAGGTTTTATGTCTGTTTCTGTGAAAAGGAAAAAAAATGAGAGTGATTTTTGGCAATAAAGGACAGGTTCTTTGTGAATTTGCATATATTGTCGATGCTCAAAGGAAGGCAAATTACAAGTAAAACACTTTTAGGGTCTGTTTGGATTTTGTAGGGGGTGAAGGAAAGTTAAGGGAAACTGAGAGAAGGGAAGGGAAGGGAGTTCCCTTCCCCTTGGTTACACCCCAATTTGAGGGGTAACAAATTTTATACTATTAGGGGGTGAACCAAGGGGAACTAGGGTGAATTAACTTCACCTCCTAAGTGTTCCCAAACAAGGTGAATGGAAGTGAATGGTTCCCCTAACTTCCCTTCACCCTCATTCCCCTCAATCCAAACAAGCCCTTATGTAGCATTTAGTACATTTATGGTGAAACTCCCCCAACTCCTATATATTTAACTCCTCCCATGAATAAAGAAACGTTCATCATCTATATTCTTAGCAGCATTTATCAATCATCAACTAATTTGTTAGCATGTAGCATCACAATGATTGCTAAAATTTGCAGATAACCCCCTCTGTCAATGAATTGAAAGATGATAAGTGCTACTAAATGTGTTGAATGACTGATAAATACCATTTAAAAACATATGGGTTTTATCCATGATCTAAAGTTCACTCTGGAATGAATTCCAGGGCATATAACTGAAGGAGTATTTAAATTAATATGACTGTCTTCCGTGCCCTTCTTCACTTACTTGTTGAACTTTACCCCTCTATCATGACATTACTACTGTTATTCTACTATAAAAATTAGGTTCCTAGGTGCATGGGAGAATCTATGTAGCGTTATAGCGTGCAGTTGCACCCTTAGGAATGTCATAATTACATTCTAAACTCTTCTCCAAATTCAATTTGCCCCCATATTTAAAAAAAAATTTGCACCTCAATGGCCCAATCTTCTCAAACATAAAGAGACGTACCAAACTGTATGTCTTATAATGACACTGCAGCTTTGGATAAACTTGCGAAATTAACGAATAATTTACAGACGCTTGGTAAGGATATAATCCCAAAATTGCCCCCAGAAAAGAAAAGCAAACTTTGCAAATTTATTTTCAAATTTACCTTCCGAAAGCACGCAAAAACATGTGGGCTCCACGCCTCCACCTATAGCAACAGTGAATGCTGTTTGCTGTTCGGTCAGCGTTTCACGTAGTCAGGTCTAAGAGACAACAACAGACTGTCAGTGGGCCCCAAATTAATAGGTGATAATAAGTAAACAGCTGGGTGGATCCCGCACAGCACTCGTGCGTGCGTCTGACTAATAAGAAACATGCTGTACAAAAAACTCAGCTATAACCAATAGTCGTGTCTTTGACTGGCTGCCCCCGGGCCCCACTAAAGATAAAGAGAGCAAATCTTATCACAATCATATATATGGGAGAAATTTTCAAAATAACCTCGTTATCAAGTTTAATCTTAAAAAATTTGATCCAATTCATGGTTATTTAGTGGAATCAACCTAGTTTCTGGTCATGTTAGCATGGTGACCAGAAACCGGGTTGTTTAAAAAAAAATAGAACTTCTAATTAGTCCAACCCCGACTAATTAGAAACTCTTCTAAATACGAGCAGAATTAGCAAAACCAAACAAATCGTGGTAGGGTCAAAGTAGACGATGTTCCCAACCCTGAACAAAACAGTCAGGATTGGGAACCCTGACCATTTGTAGAAACGACTGTTCAACTCTTGAAGATAAAAATCTATAGACTTAGGGGGGGTTATTCATTGGGAATTTGAGGGGATAATGGAATAATTTTTGGGATTCTATTTCATAGTGTTATTCATTGGGACAATGGAATAAGGATAATACATTTTTGTGTTATTGGTTTTTTAGAACACTAGTGAGACAATTTCACCACTTGGGATAAAATTACCCCACTCATATACAAATATTTTGTCCCAATAGTAAAAATTTACCCCGTCCTCCATATTCGAAATTTTTTTCCCACTTTGAAGACAATTGGGATAATTTTTAAACCTTTTTGTATTACTTATACTAATACATGTTAATTGTATTATAAATATATTACATGATATATAAAATATAGAGTAATAATATATTCAATATATTATATTATATCATCATGTAATAAAATAAAATATTATTATAGTTTAATTTATATGTATACTTTATTTTATGATATTTATTATATATTATTATGTAATATCACATACTATATTATAGAATAGTACAAGATAGTTATTATAATATTATATAATATTTTTATAACATATATTATTATATAATATTAATTAGTAATTATAGTATAACATATTATATTTTTATATAAATAAAATAATCTATTATATTAAATATATTGATCTTATATTATATTAACTATTATATAATATAGCATGCTAATATAATATAATAATTAATAATATTAATTAGTAATTATAGTATAACATATTATATTTTTATATAAATAAAATAATGTATTATATTAAATATTATATTAAATATATTGATCTTATATTATATTAACTATTATATAATATAGCATGCTAATATAATATAATAATTAATAATATTAATTAGTAATTATAGTACAACATATTATATTTTAATAAAAAGTAAAATAATGTTTATATTATAATAATATACTAAACAATTGGATAAGTTAATTTAGAAGTAATTAATAGATAAAATTATATTTTAATAAGATGCCACATTATTAACTATCCCATATGAATTGTCAAATCAAAGGCTCAAATTATCCCATTATCCCACTTTACCCCATTCGAAATATCTCAAAGAGATAAAATTGTTCCATTAGAATAATTTTTTCACTTGGCCCTAATTTGTCCCAACTAATAACCCCCTCTTAGCTAAGTCATAAAGTAGTCGGGGTTCCCAACCCGACTACTTATGGTGGGGCCCGCCCACTTATATATACCCACTCGACCCATCTTCCCCTCATTGTGACGTTTTTTCTCATTCTTCCTCCAGTCTCTCTTTCTCCTCCCGCTTACCCAAGTCTCCCATACCCCTTTTTTTCATCGAAATTCGACAAGGAAGTTAGCGGAAGATCTCGAAGGTAATTTATTTTCCTTCTATCTTCTTCAACAATTAAACATCTAGGGGGTTTTTCTCTTCTTCAATATTTAAATCTACAGTATTCATCAAAATCCGATTTCTAAGGTTTGAAATTTAATATCAATTAGATATCTTTGTGGTGATTGTCAGGTTTTTGTATGTGGTATACTTTAATTAAAATTGATATTCCAGGGTATAAAATGCTCATTTTTGGGTTTAGGGTTTTCATTTGTTTATCTAGGGTTTTTTTTTTATTAAAATTAGAGCTTAGAGTTATATGATTATGAGGTTGTTTGCATCTAGGGTTTTTCGCTCTTATTCAATGGCCTGATAATATATTTTTTAGATTTCTTACATTTAAATGATATAATATAATTTTTTTTAGAGGTTGAACAATATGGTTTTCATTGCTTGTTCTTATGGTGGGAAAATTAACCATGGAATGAATAATATACCAATGTATGTTGGAGGGGTAACGACACCGTTAATGATATCTGAATCATGTAGTTATTATGATTTGATTAAATAATTACACCGAGTAATTGAAATTGATCCACGGGAGTACCGACTGAAAGTAATATGCAATTGGCCCATAACTTTTGACAGAATATCCGCGGTTGAGATTTTAAACAATCATCATTTGAGTATTATGTTTAATTTGAGCAAGACGCAACCAACGGTAGAATTGTTTATTGAAAAGATTCCATTTAGTTTGGGCCAAATTTTCAAACCTCCGAGTGAGTGCTCACGCATGTTAGACTTAGGAGTTGAGTCTAACAGTTTTCTTTCATCTTCGAGTGAAATAGAACGGACTCAATTTCAATACCTAAGTGCACCTTTAATTGTTAGGGGAACGTTAAGTGTCATGAACAATGAATTCCCTTATCAAAATATAAGGTCATTAAGAGGGGCGGCGATTGAAAAGGATGAAAGAAATGACTTTGAAGATGAAGAACAAGATAGCGCACCAATTGATAGCATGCAATTTGTGATTGAAGATGTTGAAGAGAACCCGGGATGGCCTGACAATGCTTATGTTAATAATGAATACGTTGAGTACGAAGAGTTTCCCAACGAGTTTGAAGATAATGAGTGGTTTCGTTCTTGCATAGTACAAGACATTGGCATCGACCAAGACATTGGCATCGACCAATGTTTAGATGAAATTGATTGCATATGTCCTTAGAAGTTATATTCATTTGCCGGAAAGAAACATAATTGGCGTTTTTAAATCACAAAATATTGCAGTGTTCACACATGTAACAATCCGATCATAGGGCAAGATCACAGTGGTGCATCTGCCTTATACATATTGCAGTTGATTATGCCAAAGTTAAAGAAGAAGCTTGATCTAAATCTCGGTCAAATAATTGATAAAGCGTTAGATTTGAGATTCATTGGAATATTATATAGCAAAACACAGAATGCAAGGAGAATTGCGATGACTAAAATATTTGGTGACTGGGAGAAGTCTTGCGCGACATTTCCTCAATATCTTGATGCAATCAAAAGAAGCAATCATGGAACTAAATACCAAGGTTTTAAATATCAGCCGATAATCCGATATTATCCCCGAGTTATTAGTTTTGGGAGCTTTCTGATAGGATAAGTTAGAATTTAAATCAGTTATTATTTTTTGGGATTTATCTGCGATAATGCGGTGATAAAGGTGATTATCGACGATATTAGTGGCTCTAAAAATCAGAATTATCGGGCCACACTATTGGTTTGTGATTTTGGGTAGTGAGCAATTTTTGAGTGAACTTGAAACTCGACCTGACCCATTCTTTACAATAAAACTTAAACCCGATTTTGTAAACCTAATCCTCCGTTCTCTCCCCCCTCGTTTGTGTGGCTGTGCCCATTGCCCTAATCCTCTGATCTCCGTTCCTCTTTGACCCTGTCAACCTTGACGCTCGCCTTTGCTGACTTCGATGCTCGCCTCCGCTCTTCTTCACACTCTACTGACCTCAATGCTATTGACTTCGACTATTTGACACTGCTCTCTCATCGATGTTAACTTCATCAACTTGACGACTTTGACCAACACTAAGCTCTCTCCATCGACATCATCATCAACTGATCGACTCGATGATGTCGACCGACGCTGAGCTCTCCATTGACGCCGAGCTCTCTCCATCGACACCATCATCAAGTGTGACTTTGACAGTTCGACATGGACTCTCCATTAACACCACACCCTCAACACAACTTCTGAAGTTATGGCAACATGTAATATTCACTATTCAGTTGATTTTTTCTCTGGTTATTTAGTAAAGTTTGAGAGAATGAAAGAGGGGAGTATGGTTAGATTACAATTTGGGGTTTTTCTCTGGTTATTTAGTAAAGTTTGAGAGAATGAAAGAGGGGAGTATGGTTAGATTACAATTTGGGGTATTATATTATATATATACATCATAAGGGGAGTATGGTTAGATTACAATTTGGGGTATTATATTATATATATACATCATACGATATTATCACTCTGATAAATACTATTTATCCCCAATATATCCCTGATTTTCACTATCCGATAAGTATTTTGATCATCCGATAAATCCCCGATAACCGATATTTAAAACCTTGCTAAATACAAACTTATAACCAAAGTGATCCATTTGGGAGTTCAGCAATTCACTTCGATCGAGGGATTTAAAATTTGTCGGTCGGTTCTTAGTATTGATGACACACACTTATATGGTAAATACAAAGGTGTATTGCTTGTTACTATTAGGAGTAGATGCAAATGGTGTCTTATTTCCTTTGGCTTTTGCGGTTGTGAAGGTAGAGCATAGTGAAATTGGGAGTGATTTTTTTTTGCTTGTATTTAATTATGTATTCTTAATGTTTTACCTCCTAAGAAAATTACTTTTATATCCGACAGGATGAATGTATTCCTAAAGCACTGTATAGGAGATTTGGTGCACATCACTATCACCGATATTGCTTAAGACACATTGGAAATAATTTTAAAAAGAGGCATGGTGAGATACATTTACAAAACCTTCTTTGGTAAGCAGGTTGTGCACCGGAAATATGTATGTATGATCGGATAAGGGATCAAATCAAGACAATATCTCAAGTTGCATATGACTGGATTGAGAGTAGTTTGGGAAGTGAATATGTTGACAGATGGGCACTAAGTAAAGATGGAGGGAATCGGTTTTGCATGATGACAATTAGTTGTCCTGAAAGCTTCAACGGTTTACTTAAGGGAGCTCGAACAATGCCCATACGGGCATTGGTTACGAGGATATTTTATAGACTCAATCACTATTTTGTCAAGCGGTGAAAGGATAAAGCAAAGTGGGTGACAGTGTTGACACCAAACATGAAGAGATTGTAAGGTCTCATCTCATGTAGGTGAGATCAATAAAATTGTTATATTTGCTAAAGATGAATGGCAGGCTATAGACAAATATGGTCATAATTACACCGCTAATTTACGAGGAATGTAATGCGCATGCACTTACTACATATCACAATTGCAAAAAAAATTCATGTTCGCATGTTATAGCGATTTCTTCAAAGCAATATAGGGGTGCAAATACTTCGTACTACATATACGCTTCTGAGTGGTATCAATCAAGTCACTATAAAGATTCATACCAGCCATGTTTCCATCTCATTGTAGATAGTAACCAATGGCCACCCTATAACGGGCCGCATGTGTTACCTCCTGACTATAAAAAACAAGTCAGACGTCCGCGACCAGTAAGCATAAGAGGTACGATGGATGAAGGACGGGAAGGGGTTCCAACAAAAAATAGGTGTGGATATTGCAGACAATAGGGCTATAATAGATTTCATTGTCCTACAAATCCGAATATATAGTTATTAATGAGTAAAATTTATTTATTTTATAATTTTATTCTATGAAACTTGTAATTCAATGCATACTCTCATATTCTGTAAGTTACTTCTAGTTTAGTTTATCATATGTCATAATACTAACACATTTTATTTTATATTTGCAAACATTTACAGTATGCAAGCGGGACCATTGACATATGAGATCCTATATGACCAAGATCAACACCAATCCATGAAGATAGACTCAGGAGAGGTAAATTTTTTATTATTTTCAATCATTTTAAATTTTCAATCTTATTACTGTTATATGATCATTTAAATTTTTTAATATATGTAGGCCCCGAGTATTACTATTGTTGATCATATTCGTGCACATTTGAGTTAGGATTTGACGGATCCACATGTTCAATATTATGTTCGTCAGGCAAAGTTTTTTGAATGTTCATAATTAAAATGGGTAAGACTCAATTAGCCTCTTTTAAAGGCATTGATTGAACGACGGAGGCCCGAGACAAATACATTTCACATGCGACAAGGAGAGTCAACTATTACTCTACAGAATGTAGGGGTTATACTTGGCCTCAAAACGGATGGAAATGCTGTTACAGGTACCAATGACTTCAACTGGATAGGAGTGTGTGAAAGATTGTTGGGTTAAGCTCCTATTATGAAGGGCGGTAAGATCAAGCTCGAGTGGTTACGAAATAATTACATGAATGTACAGGTGGATGCAACAGATGAGATCATCAAGACATATGCCCATGCGTATACTCCATATGATCGGTACCATTCTATTTCTGATTCAACTAAGGATTCAGTGCATGTTAGATGGTTGCCACCTCTTGTGGATCTTGTAGATTGTGGAGAATTATCCCAAGGGAGTGTAGTGTTAGCTTATCTCTATATGGAGATGACAAAAGTGGCATTCATGCAAATGAATTCATAGGTTTCATCACTTTATTGCAAATATGGTCATGGGAGCGATGACATATTGGAACACCAGATTTGAAGGTGTCTCGAGTTCTTGATGGTCAGATTCCACAAGGATGTAGGTATATGAGTTTTTAATATTTGTTTCTAATATTTATGATTACATGTAATTTGGTACATTTGTTTCAATCTATACTAAACCTTTATATATCAAATAGATGGAATATTTTCAGATATTGAAAAAACTCCCCAAAGGGCCATGAAATTTTTTACAGGAATGAGCTTGATCAAATGGAGGATGAACATGCATAAAATCATAATATCTAACTATATTCAAGCAATATATCATATGTTAGTAATATGTAAATTTTTATAATGTTCTTTATAGATCAAGTGCCTGATCGCATGCTTCACTACTAGATATTTGTAGAGATCGCGAAGAGATATGGCGTGCCTGAGTCCCGATTGTATGCTTTGCTATTGTCAAAATGCAGATGCCCAATCGTGTGTTTCGACAAGTTAGATCAAAAAAAATATTTCAGATCCTATAGAAAGAATAGGGTGAAATTCCTGAAAAGGAGCACATCATCAAAATTGGGAGATAATTTGTCAATTCTACATTGAGAATTGAGAGTTGAGGGAGGATACTGTAGTGATGAAAATACGTGACGCACCAGAACTAGATGTGTACATACATTGGTACTGGGAGATTGCTCGTCGATGGATATATTGGGAGAACAAAGCACCTACTGCGTGACAGAATATAATATTTGATTGAATATAATATTTCCTACCATCATTGTTTATCTTATTACCATGTATAGTTGTTACCTTGTTTATCTTATTACCATGTATAGTTGTTACCTTGTAATCTACTTACCATGTATAGTTGTTACCTAATAGGCCTCTACCCGTGAGATCTATAAATACTCTTGTATTCTCCTTATATCAATTCAATTCGAAAATTATATTCTTCCTTTTATCTCTTTATGGTATCAGAGCCTCAAAGATCTGAGACCTAACCCTATCTCCTTCCCCTGTTCTCCCGATCGGCCAGCCGCCAACTCTCCTTTCTCTTTCTCCATGTCGATCGACAACGAAACTTCTTTCACCACCGCTGCTCTGTCCGGCATGGTACCCAACCCACATGAGACCGCCAAGCCACTTCTTGCGGTCAATCTTAATCACTGCCTTAAACTCACTTCCACAAACTTCCTGTCGTGGCAACTTCAGTTTGTCGCCACCCTGGAAGGATATAGCCTTAAAGGTTTCATCGACGGCTCTCATCCATGTCCACCACTGACAATCACCATCGATAATGTGGTCTCTGCCAACCCTGCCTTCCAGACATGGAAACGTCAATATTGTCTCCTCTTCAGTGCCCTCATCAGGACTCTCACGCCCACCATCGTGCCTATGGTCAGCCGCACCCATACTGTTCAAGAAGCATATGAAACCCTCGTTACCACCTATGCTACTCCTACTCGGGGTCATATCAAGCAAATCAAAACTCAACTCAAGAATCTCACCAAAGGCACCAAATCCGTCTCTGAGTGTCTTCATCAAGCCAAAAACCGCTATGATGAACTTGCCCTACTTGGTAAACCCATGGATCATGAAGACTTCATTGACGCCATTTGCGACGGCCTTGATGAAGGATACAAAGGTATTATTGATAATGTTAAATACCGTGAAACTGCTGTCTCGTTTGATGAACTGCATGAAAATTTCCTTAACCAAGAACTTGAGATTCAAGCCACCTAACCGAGCCTTCTTCCTCTTCCAGCCACGGCCAACACTGCCGAAACCCGTTCTCACGGCAGCGGTCGCGATCGCGGTAGTCATTCCTCGCAGCGGGGCGGTCATGGAGGTCATTCCTCTCCTAGGCCATACATGGGCTATTGTTAGGCATGCAACACACAGGGTCACACGGTGAAATACTGTCCTACGTTTCGGCTTCTCGCTACTCAACCCATGGAACCGCAATCTGCCACCTCCACCCATGGCCCTCCATGGCAGTCATGGCCGAACACGGCGTGGTCCAACCCCTCGATCTACCAGGCGAGAGCCAACTTCTCGGCCACCAACCCTGGTCTGCAACAATGGATTATGGACAGCGGGGCGAGTCACCACATAACCTCGGACCTTCAACCTCTCACTACATGCACCCTACAATGGCTCGGATGAAGTCATTGTTAGCAATGGGAATGGGATGCCTATCACTCATGTCGGTTCTGGTAAACTCTCTACCCCGTCTCGCAACTTTTCTCTTCACAACATTCTATGTGTTCCATCAGTTCGTCAAAACCTTGTTTCTATCTCTCAATTTTGTCAATCTAATAAAGCCACTGTTGAATTCTCACCCACCTATTTCTATGTTAAGGATCAACGTATGGGGGCAATTCTCTTCCAGGGACAATCTAAAAATGGCATTTATCACTGGTTGTCTCTTGTTCCTGCGTCATCCGCCACCTCCCCTCTCTTTGCATTCTCGGGTGTCAAAGCCTCTCTGTCTGACTGGCATGGGCGGCTAAGGCATCCTTCTAGTCAAATTCTCAATAAAGTTTTAAATCAGTTTAGTTTAGACACTATTGGTGCTGCATCATCTTTATCAAATTGTAATGCCTGTCAGTGCAATAAAATGCACAAACTACATTTCTCTGTCTCTACTATTGTCTCCTCTCATCCATTACATGTTATTTATTCTGATGTTTGGACATCTCCTGTCTTATCTATGGATGATTTTAAATATTATGTTGTTTTTATTGACCACTTCACGCGCTACTCATGGCTATATCCGTTAAAACAAAAAGCCCATGTCCATCAGATGTTTCTTTCATTCCGGGCGTTGGTGGAAAAACAATTTTCCACGACCATTCGGACTCTCTACTCCAACAACGGGGGTGAATACAAAGCACTTACCCCATTCCTCACCTCCGTTGGTATATCTCACCTCACCTCCCTGCCACATACCCTTGAACATAACAGCATCTCCGAACGAAAACATCGTCATATTGTAGAGACTGGCCTTACACTCTTGCATCATGCCTCAATGCCCCTCTCGTATTGGTCCTATGCCCTACCTGCTGCCACCTATCTCATAAATCGCCTTCCAACGTCCACCCTCTCAATGAAATCACTGTTTCAGTGTCTCTTCTCCACCATCCCAAATTATGCCAAACTTCGAGTCTTTGGTTGCCTATGCTATCCATGGATTCGTCCCTACGCTTCTCACAAACTACAGACCCGCTCCACTCCTTGTGTTTTTATTGGGTACTCTGTTACTCAAAGTGCCTATCAGTGTCTTGATCTCTCTACAAACTGTGTCTATATCTTCCGTCACATCAACTTCGTTGATTCCCTATTTTCGTTCAACTCTCGATCATCACCCCACCCTACAGGTACTACCCCACCTACTGACCTGTCGTCCTCTTGGGATATCCCTCATCACTTTGTTCCTCAACCACCTCCCGTGTACTCACCACTCGTCACCCCATCCTCACCACAAAGCCTAAACCCCACTGCCTCAACCCCCGTATCCCCACTATCTAGTCCAGTGACCCACACTCTACCCAGTCCAACACCTCTGCCCGAGCCCTCCCCACCCCCCAGTCCCCTATCACCCAAGGCCCCACCTCCACTGTGTACTATCACCACCCAGTCAATGAATAATATCTCTAAGTCTATTCAAAAACTTAACCTCACTGCCCAACTTCCTCCTCTTTCTGAAACCGAACCGAAAACTGTGTCACATGCTCTTTCTCATTCCTCTTGGAGACAAGCCATGTCCGATGAATTTATGGCCCTTGTTCGCAATGGAACATGGACATTGGTTCCCCCGTCTCCTTCTCAAAATGTTGTAGGGTGCAAATGGGTCTTTCATATCAAAAGGAAACCTGACGGTTCTGTGGATAGGTACAAAGCTGGGTTAGTGGCTAAGGGTTTTCATCAACGGCCATGGGTGGACTATAGCGAGACATTCAGTCCAGTTATTAAACCAACCACTATCCGCCTAGTTCTCTCACTTGCGGTCAGCCAATCATGGCCTCTCCGACATCTTGATCTCAATAACGTCTTCTTGCAAGGCACTCTCCATGATCAGGTTTTCATGATGCAACCTCCAGGGTTTATTGACAAGGATCACCCTGGCCATGTTTGCTCTCTCCGAAAAGCTCTCTATGACCTCAAGCAGGCTCCAAGAGCTTGATACCAAGAGTTACGTGACTATTTGCTCTCTCTTGGATTTTATAACTCTCTAGTAGATGTGCCTCTGTTTATCTTCTCTGATGCAGGTACCACTCTCTATATTCTAGTCTATGTGGATGACATTATCATCACTGGTAATAATCTGGCCTGGGTTGACTCCATTATTGCCTTACTTGGTCGTCGTTTCTCCGTCAAATATCTAGGTCCACTTCACTTCTTTTTGGGTGTAGAAGTTGTCCCACATTCTCTTGGTGTTGTTTTGTCTCAGCGCCGCTATATTCTGGATCTTCTCACACGGACCAAGATGGTCGTGTCCCGTCCTGTCCGTACCCCCTAGTGATGACGACCTCGCTCCGACATGATAGTGGTGTACCACTCTCGGACGGTCGTGACTACCGTAGCATCATTGGCGGCCTCCAGTATCTTTCCCTCACCCGTCCTGACATCTCCTATGCTGTCAACAAGCTATCTCATTTCATGCAATCTCTAACCATTGATCACTTGAATGCTGCAAAACGGGTCCTTCGCTATCTCCAGGAGACTATTGATCAAGGTCTTCTTCTTCGCCGTCAAAGTCCTCTCTCTCTTCATGCTTACTCGGACGCTGACTGGGTCGGTGATAAGGATGATTTCTCCTCCACTAGCGCGTACATAATTTTTCTGGGCCATAACGCTATCTCCTGGAGCTCCAAAAATCAACGCACTATTGCCCGCTCATCCACAGAATCCGAATACAGATCAGTGGCGTCCACGACCGCGGAAACTAGATGGATCATCTCACTTCTTACAGAACTCAGCATCACTATCCCCCTTCAACCTGTGATTTATTATGACAATGTTGGTGCCACTCAGCTCTGTGCCAACCCAGTATTCCACTCTCGAATGAAACATGTCGCTATTGACTATCATTTCATCAGGCAACATGTTCAACGTGGTATTCTCCGTGTCTCTCATGTCCGCTCCGAAGATCAACTCGCTGATATGCTTACAAAGCCTCTTCCATCCACGCAGTTTACAAACCTATGCACCAAGATTGGACTATCTCCCAGACAATCCATCTTGCGGGGGCATGACAGAATATAATATTTGATTGAATATAATATTTCCTACCATCATTGTTTATCTTATTACCATGTATAGTTGTTACCTTGTTTATCTTATTACCATGTATAGTTGTTACCTTGTAATCTACTTACCGTGTATAGTTGTTACCTAATAGGTCTCTACCTGTGAGATCTATAAATACTCTTGTATTCTCCTTATATCAATTCAATTCAAAAATTATATTCTTCCTTTTATCTCTTTACTACGTACATGCTGAGGGTCCAATTGAGAGAGAGTTGGTAAGTAGATAGGAAAAATATACACTTATTTTGTGATTATTGTTTTTATTATCATTATTTTGCTAATAATATTCTTCTAACTATTATATTATAGGTAGAAGAACTCGATGAGGTTGCTTCTATTGCACATGATGCCTTGAGATCGACTACTGAGCAAGGAGTGAGGAATGCATTTGTTCGCATCATAGAAAAATTTTAGTCAGCTTTTAGAAAAACGTGTCATGCGAATCGTGATGGACGTCAAGAACGACTTATAGGCTACGAGCATCAACGGTTGCGAGGACACACCTGTGTGGGATCAAGACGTGCGCATGACAAAGTCAGATGTTCACATCAGGTTCAAGTTGGATATTCACAGCAGGTTCAAGTCGAGGAGAATGTCACGGGCTCATAAATTCCCACACGATCGGATGATGAAATCATCAAAGCTCATGTTGCAGGCTAATGGGGACGACAGAGAGGAAGAAGAGGGAGAGCGCGAGGAAAAAGAGTTCTAAATATTGCTAAATCACGATATTGTTTGTTTTATGATGTTTATGTCTGAAATGCTAGTTGGACTAAATGTTTATGATTGGAATTTTAGTAAGTCAATTACATGTTTGTTTGTGTTTGAAATTGGTTATAGATAAAATATAGATATAAAGATATGTGTTTATTTGTGATTGAAATTGATTACGGATTGATATATGTGTAGCAGAAGAGTTTGTGCTAGACCCGACACTTTTGGTCGAGGAGAGAAAAGTGTTCCAACAAGAAGGTGAATTGCGTGCTCTTTGCTAAATGGTCGGGGTTGCCAAACCCGACCATTTTTGTCGGGGTTGGGAACCCCGACTATTCTATACCTTAGCCTTCACAAGGCGAGCGAGAGGTTGCAAACTCTTTGCTAAATGAGCGGGGTTGCCAACCTTGACCATTTTGGTCAGGGTTTGAAACCCTGAATTGTTTGGCTTTGCTAATCCCACTCATATTTAGAAGAGCTTCTAATTAGTCGGGGTTGCCAACTCTAACTAATTAGAAGTTCGCTTTTTTAAAAAAAAAAAGACCCAGTTTCCAGCGACGATGTTGACGTGGCAGAAACTAGGTCGATTTCACTAAATAACCGTGGATTGGGTCAATTTTTTGGATTAGATTTGGGAATGAGGCTATTTTGAAAATTTATCCCATATACATGAGATCATACTGTAAGTTGTTTATTTTGCTAGAGGGGAATATTGGTCACGTCGCGCATGAGGGAGAGAGTTATCTCCAGGAGGACTTAACCTTTTCCATGATGAAGTCTAGGAATTGAAGTCGGCTCAAATTTATCACAATGCTAATAGTACTCAAACCTAGAACCGTTGATTTGGGATCATATTCACCAACCATTCTGGCAAACCCGATGGGTACAGTATGATACATCTCCATAATAATATTCACCATTGTAGGCATCGAAAATTGCATATAGGTCTCTACGAACAGCTCAGTGTTAAGGAATGACGATGAACGTCACTATCCGATTCACAAGAGTTCGATTGACGTCGATGAACGCTTGAAGTGAATCGATGAACTACGTGAGCTGACAGAATTCCGGAATAACGAATGTGCGGGCTAATCGGGAGCCCCACAATGTTTACAAAGGGAACAATGCCCTTCGTGTTTCATTCATTCTACAGATAATCCAACCATTGGAGCTGATAGAACTCCTTGTCGGCTTTCCAACGCATTTGGAATCACTCAGATCCGAGTTCAGACAAAGAAGTTACAGCGAAAACAGTCAAACGGGTATTGAAAACGTCTCAAAGCTGAACTGAGGCACCTACGGTGTCTCGGCCAGGCCGAGACACCCCTAGGGTGTCTCAACGCGGATTTGACCCCTTTAAGTGGTTTTAACCGCTCCAATACCCCTCATGCCTATAAATACAAGCCTTAGGCCTCATTTTTTTTCAGAGCTGGAATTCTCGTGCCTCGGCGAAGCCCTGCCGGATTGAAGACTTAAAGTGCACAGATTTCAAGAGAGGAGGAGGAGAGATCGGATCTAGTTCTTCAACGCAAGAGAGTTATAAACCCCGGCACAGGCAAAGACACCCACGCAAGCAGAAGACCGATAAACGATCTCTGCGTTTGTTTGATAAAGTTGTAAACTTTTTTTTATTTTCATTGTGTAAGGAGATCTTATAAAAAGATTAACTTTTTATTTTATTTGAGTTTATTGTAACGACTAAAGTTGTAATAGATTCGATAACAATGGAAATAGCAACTTTCTCCACAAACAAACTGGCGACCATAGTGGGAGCTAACAGCTTCGCTGCCGAAGCTGTCGTGCCGCAGCCGACGATCAAGATCCCGGTGCTCGAAGAGGTCGAATATGAATTCGACCAGCAAAAGTTCGAGGAGTACGTCTCCTCCTCCTCCTGCTCCAGATCCGCCTCTCCTGGCAAGTGCAGGAGTGCCTCCTCCTCTAGAAAGATCTGCTGGTCTTCAGATCTGAAGATCCAAGAAGACGATCTCTCCACCGCTGTTGCTGTTGCACCTTGCAATGATCCACCGGCGCTCAATGAAGCCAAATTTGCAGATCTGAACTCCTTCACGATTAAGGAGTCGACTGCTGAAGGCGCGCCAACTCTATCAAAGAGAGCACGTCAAAGGAAACGACAACGCCTCGCGCGCCAATTCGCCAAGGCTTTAGATCAGATGGATGGACTCCATTACCAAGCAGATCTGGAGCTCAGAAAGCGCCAAGTGGCTAATCTGTCGCCACGACCAGCATCGGAATCCTCCTCTCGATCTCCAATTAACGGATGGGTTCGTGTCCAAAGAACCCGTTCTACTCTCGAGGAGCGAATCCAGAAGCACCGCACCTTGCTTGCGCATGCCCGGACCCTTGTGCGAAAAGCACAAGAAATACAAAAGGAAGAAGCAGTTAAGAGATTGCCGAGATCCAAACAAGTTTGGGTGCTAAAAGCCAAATCAGCGGCTAAGGCAAAAGCAGACGATGTTGCTCTCCGGCCTTCGTCAACTTCAGATCCCGAACCTCCGGTAAAGCCCTACCACAGCGTGGATTTCCCCAAGTTTAGGATTCCTCTGAAGGATCGTATCGGTGCCCTACCCGAGAATCGAGGAAAAGCGCTTGTTAAGGAAAGCTGGAGATCGTTGAAGGAGCTTCGAGCCAACATCCGGACTGGGGGTCGTACGCGACCTCCTAACAAATTGATTTCTGCAACGGCCCGCTTGGCGGTGCGTGCAGAAAACCAGGAGCCCGTTAAGGTTTCACCCTCACAAAGGTGTGATTCCAAACGTGTGACTCCCGTAGATGCCAACAAGGCAATGTTTACTCAGAGGAAAACACGTCAGACAGACGAACGGGTTATACCTGAGAATCTATGTAAACAGCCGATAGGTTACTCCGACCGCAACGTCGATGAGTTGTACTATCGGGCTGGGGGTACGAATAAATCTCGAAAGAAAGGTACCCGAGAAATGGACTCTTATTGTACGTATATCAGAATTGTCAGGGCAGTATTATCAACGTGTATCTGTCCCAAGACCGCTCCGCAGAGGGTCTCGATATTCGAGAGAATCTCCGATGGAACGACGAAGCCCAAATCAAGGCGTTTTCACCAAAGAGGATCGGTTGCTCGAGATGATGAATTCCCAGAAGTTACCATCAACATGGTCAATAAGGGAAAATCTCCGATTGTTTCAAGTGGTTCAAACCCTAATTTCTCTCTAGGAAGAAGAGTCAGTTCGGGAATAACCCAACAAATATCTGCCCTTCAGCTAGAAATCGTTGGACATAGTGATCACCAAGGTGGCTATGAAGGAATACATTCCGATGATGAACTCTCGGATTCTTATTCCGCAATCGCCTCTGACAATACAACGTCTAGCATAGGATAAGCTCGGGAAGTGTTCATGGTCAACACCGAGCAAATAGCAAAAATCATTGAGGATGCTCTAGCCAAGCAGAAAGAAACATTCAAAATAGAAATGAAAATGGCTATTCAGGAGATGAGACAAATGCACGCGCTTTGTCGAATCAGCTAGGTAAATCCAGCCGTCGCAGCACTGCTAACCAAGCAGGTAGCGATTCAGACGTGGATGAACACAACGCTGGGGGTGGACCCACCAATAATGATAACACTGGGGGTGGCCACATTATTTCTCTCGAAAACTGTCCAAAACAAGATATAGATGAGGACGAAAAGATGAAGGATCTCGAGAGCAAAATTAATGCTTTAATGTTTGCTCAAGAGGTAAAGAAGACCGGCATTCCATGTCCTTACCCGAAAGAGTGGGATTCGATCCCGTATCCGGCAAAGTTCAACCTGATCAACTTCACGTCGTTCGACGGGAAGGGTTCCCCCACTCAGCACCTGATCTATTTCAAGTCTCATTTAGGAGTGATCTTTGGCAACGAGCCTCTGATGGTCCGGTCATTTGTTGGCACCCTTCGCGGGCCCGCCTTCGATTGGTACCGTCGCCTCAAGCCCGGGAGCATCAACAGCTGGGAGGACCTGGAAAGCATGTTCCTCGCTCATTTCTTCGATGATGACGCCGAAGTGTTGATCAAGACACTCTTCGATGAGAAACAAAAAGACGGAGAATCGGTGAATACCTTCATCAAACGCTTTCGCAATCAGGCAATAAACTGCAAGGATCCCGTCACGGAGGAATTCGTCTTACAAACCTGTCATAACAACTTGTCCATTAACATCTTGGACGTTATGGGAGTAGAGCCACTCAATACCTGGAGAGAGTTGAAGGCGCGCAGGCCGAACGATTCCTTAGGAGGAGGAAGGTTGAAAGATGCCAACCGATGACTAATCCTCTGAATCCGGGTCTCGTTTCCCATAATGAAGGAAAGACACCAACAACAGTTGTTGACGTTAATCAGACGTCACAACAACAGTCCCGAAGACAGCAGAATAGTTCGGATCATAGGCTCCAAAAAGAGTACTCATTCAAGGACGAAGACGTTCTAGCCATCTTCGAGACCCTTCTTGAAAGCAACAAGATCAAGCTACCGCCCATCACGAATCAGGAGGAAGCTGACAATACTACGGATCCGAAGTACTGCGCGTACCACAGGAGGATCCTTCATCCCACCAAGGCTTGCTTTACTTTAAAGAATAGCATCCAAACCTTGGTTGAAGCCGGCGTCATAACGCTAGGATAAGCCAAATAAGAACGGCAACACTCCGAAGAGTATACGAGTATAAACTGCTTCTCAATACTCCAAAGAGTATACGAGTATAAACTGCTTCTCAACATTCCGAAGAGTATACGAGTATAAACTGCTTCTCAATACTCCGAGGAGTATACGAGTATAAACTGCTCCTTGATACTCCAATAGGTATATGAGTCTAAACTGTTTCCTACCGTTGATGGGAAGTTCCTGGAGAATGTTACGCTAGTATTCTTAAGGATAACCCGGACATGTAACAGAGTACAAAGTCAGACCCAGTTCCAAGAAAGAAGCTGGGGGTGGATGATTCATGTAATGGGAAGTTCCCAGAAGAACGCTATATGTAATTTTCTTAGGGATAACCCGATAATTACGAACAAGGTGATAAACACTAAACCCCCACTATGATTTGTACCCCCACTCTCATTGTCTACCTGGTCAAACCTTCCTATAGTTAGGACCACAACCAAAGTCCCCTCTCGATTCCTTCCATGAACGAGAGGTCCACTTTCAAATTGAACGATCAAGCCTGTAAAAGGTAAGATCATCTCAAACCTCCCACTTCCACTGCTTCCTTGGTCAAACCTATACAATAAATGAGGGATTCTTTGGGTTCAAGTGACCAATCCTATAAAAGTTAGGGCCGTTTGAACTTTTCTGATTCTCGGAGTGGAGATCTCACTCTTAGTTTCATCTTTTCGGATTCTGGGGGTGGAGATCCCACCTTGAGTTTCCTTTCCTACTGTAGATAGAATATAAAATTCTTCCTCTTCAGTACCGGGAGATAGAATATAAAATTCTTCCTCTTCCATTTTTCAGTCTGTCTTTGTTCTTAGAAAAGACACAATTTTCAACTTCCAATTCGGACACTTTGTGCACGGGGAATTTTATCTCAACTCCTAAATAGAGATAAGCCTACGCCTAACACGCGTTGCCGGTTTAGTCTTTCACCGATTGAAAAAGACACCAGAGTACAATTCTGGGGACTTTCATCCCGAATCCTAAGTAGGAATGAGTCAACGCCTAATACGCGTTGCCGGATGCCATATTCCCGTAAGAAATGGCGAAGTCTATGTATTCAAAATCATAGCACTAAGTCTAAAAGAAGCAACTCTCTTAACACAACGTTACACGTGAAACGGGTTTTAATAATTCACATGCTAGCCCGATTCAAACGGTAATCGGTAAAGGCACGTCAAACCCGTTGATGGTTGGGGGTTTGCCAAAAATCCCAAAGTCTATGTCTAACACGCATTGCCGGTTTAGTCTTTTACCGATTGAAGAAGACACCAGAATCCGAGTCTGGGGACTTTTATCCTGAATCCTAAGTAAGGATAAGTCATCGCTTAACACGCGTTGCCGGGTAGCCTATTCCCGTAACAATGGCGAAGTCTACGTATTCGAAGTCGTAGCACAAAGTCTTAGAGAATTCACTCTCTTAGCACAAAGTTACATGCGGAACGGATTTAGACAATCTGCATGCTAGCCCGATTCAAACGGTAATCGGTAAAGGCTCATCAAACCCGTTGATGGCTGAGAATTTGCCAAAAATTCTATAAGTGCGAGTTATTGATGCATCGGCTCTGTTAGTTGGTCTCGTGACTCGATTATCCAACAACATTAAAATAAGATCCACAAATGCAGATGAATCAGCTTTAACAGTTGGTCCTGCAACCCCGACACTTAGGACCACCATGCTCCAATACCTTAAGAGCTTAAACTGTGTATACTCCAGTAAACGTACGAGTATAAACTGTGTCAACGTTCGACGTTCGAAACCCTAGGGTCAACGCCGGTCAACGCGTAACCCTAGGTCAACGCCAGTCAACGCGTTGCGACAAAAAGTCAACATTCGACGCCGGTCAACGCGTAACCCTAGGTCAACGCCAGTCAACACGTTGCGACAAAAAGTTAACATTCGATGTTCGAAACCCTAGGGTCAACGCCGGTCAACGCGTAACCCTAGGTCAACGGCAGTCAACGCGTTGCGACAAAAAGTCAACATTCGACGCTCGAAACCCTAGGGTCAACGCCGGTCAACGCGTAACCCTAGGTCAACGCCAGTCAACGCGTTGCGACAAAAAGTCAACATACGGTGATCTAAAACCCTAAGTCAACGCAACGTGACAGAGATAGTCAGTTCAAAGTCAATGACACGAGCCAAACTCAATTCATCAGCTGTAAACTCGAGACTCCGACGACGGCCAGGCGATAAACGCAGCGCCGGAAGAACTTTGGTTGTTCGTCAAAGCATCGAATACACCGAAAATCGAAGGAGCCAAGAGTTGAAGCTAACTACAGGTCCTTACGCCGACTGAAGGCTAGACCAATCACATCCAAAGTATTCCAGCCTCTTCTATAAAAGAAACGAGTCCGGAATGCTTTGGAGTGGATATCTGTAGGCATCGAAAATTACCTATAGGTCTCCATGAACAGCTCAGTGTTAAGGAACGATGATGAACGTCACTATCCGGTTCATAGGAGTTCGATTGACATCGGTAAATGCTTGAAGTGAATCGACGAACTACGTGAGCTGACAGGATTTCGGAACAACAAAGACCCGGGCTAATCGGGAGCCCCGCAATGTTTACAAAGGGAACAATGCCCTTCGTGTCTCATTCATTCTACAGATAATCCAACCATTGGAGCTGATAGAACTCCTTGTCGGCTTTCCAACGCATTTGGAATCACTCAGATCCGAGTTCAGACAAAGAAGTTACAGCGAAAACAGTCAAACGGGCATTGAAAACGTCTCAAAGCTGAACTGAGGCACCTACGGTGTCTCGGCCAGGCCGAGACACCCCAAGGGTGTCTCGGCCAGGCCGAGACACCTCGGGGGTGTCTCGGCCAGGCCAAGACACCCCTAGGGTGTCTCAGCGCGGATTTGACCCCTTTAAGTGGTTTTAACCGCTCCAATACCCCTCATGCTTATAAATACAAGCCTTAGGCCTCATTTTTTTCAGAGCTGGAATTCTCGTGCCTCGGCGAAGCCCTGCCGGATTGAAGAGTTAAAGTGCACAGATTTCAAGAGAGGATGAGGAGAGATCGGATCTAGTTCTTCAATGCAAGAGAGTTCTTCGTCAGATCTACATCACCCGCACCCAATCCTTAGTATTATCCCGTTGTGGTAATACTAAGAAGAGCAAATATCTCGCTTTTATCGAGATAGGCGCTACAGTTTTCTCGATCCCTTCGCGGATAGACGAAGCTCTGCCCAATGTTTCAGCAATCAGATCTGATCGACGGTGGTCCACGGATAAACCCCGGCACAGGCAAAGATCCCACGCAAGCAGAAGACCGATGAACGATCTCTGAGTTTGTTTGATAAAGTTGTAAACTTTTTTTTATTTTCATTGTGTAAGGAGATCTTATAAAAAAGATCAACTTTTTATTTCATTCGAGTTTATTGTAACGACTAAAGTTGTAATAGATTCGATAACAATGGAAATAGCAACTTTCTCCGCAAACAACCATGGCCTGATGTTTAAGATCAACTTTTATTGACTAATGCTTCTTCTCAGTAGCAATCCCATCAATTTTATCTGTACAGTACACCTTAATTTTGTTGATTTCAACCCGTGTAGATCGCATCTACAAAATTTGAAGTTCTGACTCGTGCTAACAGAATGCGGTAATAAATTTATATTAAGGTGTCACAACGTGAAATTTGACAATCTGCACTACCGCCAAAACCTCTTGAAACAAGAAAAAATGGCGAGCCAAGATAAACATCAACACACGAGCAACATGCACTTCAACGATTTTGTTACCAGTCGTCCAAAGTGAAGACTACAATAACAACAGAAGCATTTAAGTATAATATAGCATAAGTTACTGCCTTCAAAAACACAGAACACAAAGAAAAATCCATTGACACAGCACCATAGGTGGTCCACGGATAAACCCCGGCACAGGCAAAGATCCCACGCAAGCAGAAGACCGATGAACGATCTCTGAGTTTGTTTGATAAAGTTGTAAACTTTTTTTTATTTTCATTGTGTAAGGAGATCTTATAAAAAAGATCAACTTTTTATTTCATTCGAGTTTATTGTAACGACTAAAGTTGTAATAGATTCGATAACAATGGAAATAGCAACTTTCTCCGCAAACAACCATGGCCTGATGTTTAAGATCAACTTTTATTGACTAATGCTTCTTCTCAGTAGCAATCCCATCAATTTTATCTGTACAGTACACCTTAATTTTGTTGATTTCAACCCGTGTAGATCGCATCTACAAAATTTGAAGTTCTGACTCGTGCTAACAGAATGCGGTAATAAATTTATATTAAGGTGTCACAACGTGAAATTTGACAATCTGCACTACCGCCAAAACCTCTTGAAACAAGAAAAAATGGCGAGCCAAGATAAACATCAACACACGAGCAACATGCACTTCAACGATTTTGTTACCAGTCGTCCAAAGTGAAGACTACAATAACAACAGAAGCATTTAAGTATAATATAGCATAAGTTACTGCCTTCAAAAACACAGAACACAAAGAAAAATCCATTGACACAGCACCATAGGTAAAAAAAAAAGTCATTGTAGCAACAGCCAGTCACGAAACCAACAGCTGAAAGCAAGCAACCCAGTATTGCAGTATAGAAGACTCCATTGCACAGCACCATAGGTAAAAAAGTCATCGTAGCAACAGCCAGTCACAAAACCAACAGCTGAAAGCAAGCAACTCAGTATTGCAGTATGGACAAACAAGCATCTTCAAAGTTGGTAATTTGCAACAGAGAAATCCATTGAACATGCCTAAGATACCCGCACACAATCATGAACAAAACCAATCAAGAAACAGTCAATCGTTCACTGAATTTACGAAATGACATCCTCAGTCAAAATGTGCATACTTCTCTACCCGAGCTCACCATAGTTCTGCTGAAAATAAAAGCGAACAATAATCTACGACTGGATAGGCTTGATCTTGAAATGGAGCGAGATGAGAGAGAAAACAAAGCATTTCAAATCCTGCATCCATAATGAAGTTGAAGCAAACTTATAAGCACAAAAAATAGAACAGATATCTTAATAAGAAAATATATAATCATGTAGCAAGGTCTGACACTAACATATAAGCACTAGCATATAAGGCATACATCTTAATCAAAAGAAAACAATCAAATGGGGTCACTTGCAACATGACATTTGACATATAGAAAAGATGGGCGTTGGTTCCAGCATGTACTACAAAATCTTCCACACGGATAAATAACCAATCAAAAGCTTAAGTCATAAATTATCATTGACATCCAAACAGCTTAAAACCAAAGCCACAACATCAACGATACCTAGTTAACAAGTTTGCAATCACACTTATAGAGCTGATAAGAACGTTGGTACATGGATGCCAAAAAGGTAGCAAGTACACATGGCAACTTTACTGATACTTCGCACCTCTGTGACATACAAGTAGAGGAGATCTGCATAAGCGCAATAGGGTAGAGCAACATAAAATATAAATAACTTTATACTATCTGGTCAAACAATTGCTACATTATTACTTTGATATTCTGAAACGACTCATTTGGATCGATGAAATGCCATAACTACATAATAGATCTAACACATACAAGATAACTAAATTTACTCGTAAGGAATTTGATCAATCCGATCAAACCCTCGTCTGTGAACAAAGTCATCAATTCTCATGTAACATTAAGGGCGTGTTTGTTTACCTGAAAGGGAAAACTGAAAGTGTGAAGTAACACACATTTTTCACTTTAGGTGTTTGTTTCATAGAAAATGCATGAGAAAGTGAAATGTAAAAAATATGCCACAACAGCTTTAATGCATTTTTAACTTTTCCTAAAAAAGTGCAGAAGTCATGTGAAAGTGAAAAAGGTGGAGGCCACTTTTTAACCAGAAAATGTTTCTTTTATTAAATCTTCCACATATCCACCACAAATAATAGTTATAATTACTTTATTCTGTGTTCTAGGTTTGATTTGATGACAAAATATCTTAATAACAGGTTAAGTTACTTAGAAGATGTTAGATTTATTATTATGTAGTTATTGTGTATTGCATCGAGCAAAATAAGTTGTTTCAAAACATCATGTGATGTAGCAATTGCGTGACCAGCTAGTATCAGTTATTGTACTTCATGTTGCTCTGCCCTATTGCGCTTATTCAAATCAACAAGAAGGATACGATAAATAAGGATAAGATAAATACTTAAAATATGGGGAAAAAACAAGGATAAGATAAGCTATCAGCCAGTAGCTTTCTAGACTAACCACAAGCTCTTCTTGTTCATGTACTTCTCTCCGCTAGAAACGTGGCAATTGACATCAATCACAGGAAGTTGAAAACTTCAAAACTAACTTGTGATTCACAAACATGGTCTTGTAGTGCCCTAGATGACTCAATTTGAACTATTATGCTCTCAAGCATCTTTGACCTGCCCTAATGAACGCACATGCTTATGAAGAGGTGCACAACAACATTTTACACAAATTGATATAGGACTCCATGAAGAGGTTGAGTTCACAGATATTTCTACCATGTCAAGATTTATAAAATGGATAGGGCGATATTGAGTTGTTCCAGAAACAATAAATGACAGAAAAGTTATTGAAAATATGAGCATGTAATAAGAAAGCTTGCAAAGAATGTAACCATCACCATTAAGCAGTATGCAACTAAATCATTCTACAAAATACGAAATTAGAGAACCATACAAAGTTGGAAAAGTAAATGATCTTGATGGTGTACTTCCATTTGGAGCTTGATTTCATTCCCCAACCAGATATCCTAGCATTACCAGATCATCATTTTGAGCAATTTCTTGGGAGCTCCAGTTGATGATACGAGATTCTAGAAAAACTTCCTCAAGACAAATATTGAGGAATGATTATAGGCTTCTTGGGATTAGATAATATTCTCACAGCATATGCAATGGTTCCGTACTCAATCTAAAACAAGAAAAACTACATTCATAAGATGAACCCTGAAGTAGTTTCAATGACACCTGATGTATAAAATGCCTTAGAGGCACATTGAATATATCTAATTAGTAAAGTTTAAGAAATCATCAAACATCCCTCCATATCTTGATCTGCCCTGAACGTGTACCGTAAGTATACTGATTGACTCCCAGTCTGATAAAAAGCATCACTGAATAGATGAAGCTCAATTACTTGGAAGCTTTTTGATTAGATGAATTGAACATGCAGAAGGAGCAACAGAAGAATTTTGGAACCTAATGTTTTTGAGGTGCGTGACAGTAAGAATTAAAACTGGTCTTGCAATCACTCTTATCAATGCACAAAGTGCAATGTGAGGTGTAAACTCGGTTTATGCACACATGCGCAAGGCGCCATGCAATGCACACGCCCGAGTGGAGCAAGGCGCACTCCACACACATAAAATTTCAAGATGTACAAACACTCATGAAGGACCATGTTCATGAAATTCCACACAAAAGAGATGTCAAGGATTCAAGATAGGTAATATCTACTATCAAACCACAGAATAAAGTTTTAATTATTAGAAAAGGACACAAAAACAACAATCATTACTCATAATATAAGTCCATATGGAGTAACAAAGTGCTAAAAAGGAAGCTACTAGCCTTAATGCCTCATACTCTAATTCATGCATTACAACAAAAACTAAACTATTAGCCTAAGTACTCTCAAATATAGATTAACACAAGTAAAATCTACAGATAAAGGCACTGGGGGGTAAAAGAGGAAAGTAAAGAAAAGCAACCAGCAACAGCATTAGGGGGGAAAGGAAAGGAAAAAAGGGAAAGGACTCAAAGAAGGGAAAAAAAGGAAAGGAAGTTACCTCAGCCATGAGCCTCTCCAACCCCTACTCGCCAGTCGCCGAGATCCCACCAGGAGATCGAAGAAGAAGAGACTTAGGGCTTTTATGTTTCGCTTACTAAAGAGGAGGATATCAGGTATTTCTTGAGTGGTAGTGGGTTTTACAGTTTGGGTTTAAGTGGGAATTAGGTTTCCATACCTGATAACCCACTAAACTGATCTTTTTCAAGAGTTTACGAAGATGCACACCTCACTTGATGTGCAAGGTGCGTGTGGGGCGCTTTCAGGAGCACGCCTTCCGCAAGCGAAGCGCCCCCCATCTGATGTGGGGCGCTCCCTGACACCAAAGTGCTTTGCACCCGAGAGCGCCCTTAATAACATTGAATGCAATCAAGAGAGAAGCAACAGATACAAAATCTAATATATCAAATTAAGATATTTCACGTAACTGATTATTTCTAATTCCTGAACTACCATTAACACACCTTAACTAGGGTTGGGCGTGGGCCGGGTTGACCCGCTAGCTGACCCCCTATGATATACCCGAGACACGTAGCCAAGCCGGGTTAAGCCCCCTAGACCCAAGGTCAGAGAAGTAGGCCATGCCCACTCCCGCCCCAGCCTATGATATATTTTTTGGTTAGTCTAGCTATTTCTTTAGCCCTTTGGGTCTGCAGGTAGTTGCCAACAAAACCAAAATGCCATAGGACTTTGACTCGTGGACCTTTTGGCCCATTGAGAAACAATGCAACGATCTTTAAGCTCGATGTTGTCTAGTTGAAAGGGTTAAAAAGTTTAATACATGTTTAAAAATAGTTCAATATAAGTTTAAATTACTAAAAAATAAATTAGAGATAAGTTTATAATTGTAAATACAAGTTTTATATAGTTAAAAAGATAAAAATAATAGGGGAAATTTGGATGAAAAACCCATGGGCCGGTCCACGACCCACAGGCCGTGGGCCAGGTCTGACCCGACCCGCACCTAGGCAGACTGTGGGTCGGGCTGGGTTCAATCCTAGACCCGGGATTAGGAAAGTAGGCACGGCCCTGCCCGGCTCACACCCACCCCTATGGCCCTAACCCTAACCCCTAAGGCCCTAACCCTAACCTAGTAATCAAACCCATGGAGGCCAGTGCCACTTGCAAACCAAGCAAACATCATTTTACATGCAACAGATGTTGCATACCATTGTAGAAAGTTTATGCAACTTGATTACATAGAACATGAGTACATAGAACATGAGCAGACCTCAAACGCCAAAACTTCACTGCAGTATTCCCACCTCCATCAACCAAAGAAATTATGATTAGGACGAAAAAAGAGGAGTATAAAGGAACAAAGGGGCATTACAAAAATATAATACAACGAGGTCTTTCTCACACCAACCAAAATCAAGAAGACCGAACAAGGATCAAAATTATGAAATTAGAAAAGAACTCAATGGAACTTCCAAATCGATAAGAATGAATGTTCCTTGCACCAAACCAATCAAAGGATTTGACAATTTGTTGCATGCAATAAGTGCATACAGTTCCAGCAAACCAAAAAGCTCATTTGATTACGTAGGCTTAGACCATGAATCAAAATTCAGAAATAAAGAATAAATCCAACACATACCACACTAGACAACACCGACTCAAATCAAGAAGAGTGAGTATTTGATAAGATGGGGCTAAGTTTATGATAATAGAGAATAAAAATGCATTGAACTTTCTCTCCCTCTCATAGAAAATATAATTTAATAAGCTCTCCCCCATCCCAACCTAACACGCACAAACGGCGCACAGTCACGTCTTCACGCGCGCACACACACACACACAAAAAGGAAGTAGCATAATCGACCATTCCACTTTTCCAACTTGTGACACAAGAGAGAACCAGATAAAAATAAATTGGAAAGTTTCAACTGGTTCAGATAGAACAAAAGTCAAATAAATATGAAGCATCCAGAAAACTCACCATCTCTCAAATAAAATTAGATGACACTTCTTGCTGCTATTCTAGAAAAGTAGTGAGGGTTTCCATGACGGGTAGAACCCCCTCCACGCGTGGCAGTTATTTTACACTAACAAGAGAACTACAAATGCAGTTCTCTCTAAGGAAGAATTACCTCACCTGACAGTATATATAAACAAAATCCTCATTGAACGATCTGTGTAGAAATTAAATACTATATAAGTCTTACTTGTGAGTTAAAGACTGACGCTTGAGTTGAGAAGCTGAGTTTCCGTATCCTTACGGTAAAGGGACTCTGACTATCAGAGTTCATGTAATTCAAGCCATTTCAGAGGATTCTGGAAGTGCTTTAAATGGGTGCCCTTTTTCCTGTATACTAAGTTTCTAACATTTTAGTATGCCGTTTCGTATATCCATATTGGCATCAGAGCCTCCTAGGCTAGTATTCGTGTTAATATGAACGGTTGCTAACAATAAGAGCCAAACAAATGAAAAATGCATAATAAAAAATAGATATGTTCTAAGCTGAACACCAGCCGCGCCTCCCTGATCATCTTTCCTCTTTCCAGGTTGACCCGGCCATGTGAATATGTGATAATTGCGTGTGTTAATATTATATGGCAGTCTATTAATAAAAATAAATACTAAATTATAGAAAATTTGTTACAATTCTCTCCAACCCTTGATTTCTGAGATTATATTGTGATATAAATTGTAGTTCTATGTGAGACCTTCCCATACATATATAATTTGCATGATTTGGCTAATCAGTTAGTGAGATGTAATGGTATAAAGTTCATAAAACAATGACTTTTCTGCCTAGAGATAGAAGATTACATATTTGACATGTTGCAAGTCGATCCTTGTTTCTGTAATTACAAAATGATCACTTGTTAATTACAGATTAGCCCCCTAACAATCTGCAACAATACATGAAAAAAAAATTCAACCCAAATCTTCTTAAAAGTACATATAAACCTAAATTTATTTGGAACATTACAAGCAAAGATATCTTTCTGCAGGATTACAGATTAGATAAAACTATTAACTTTGCAAAAATTACATACAAATCCAGCAAAATTACAGGTAGATTGTTTTTTCTTTTCTTTTTCGTAAAACTATAGAGCCTTAGAACTACAAAATTAGAGCCTGACCCAAATGTTCTTACTGATTAGCTAATTGCAATTTGACCCAACCAAAACTTGAGTAATTTATTTTTTTACATTTCATGGTATGTTTAACATTGAATTAGTTATTTTTTTATGAATTTATGCTTTACTACTAACTATTAAATTATGCACAGAATGTTGAAAAAAGATGAGAAAATTTTCTACAAAATATTCTACCAATCTAAAAACTTACTTTTTTGAAGCACTTCTAGGATCTTCTTGAGCTGCCAAAACGATGGGTTGAACTCTAATCGTGGTAGGATTCACGTTTATCACAAGGAAATGAAAATCATCTTCCTGGCTCAAGTATTACTCTTTAATTCACAAGTATGACATCGTATTATTTCAGTCCTTCAGATGTTCATTGAAGGGAAGAACTGACCTTATAGACCGCCAATTAAGATAGTTCTTCTTGCAGCTCTCTTGTTAGTGGCAAATAACTGCCACGAGTGGAGGGGGTTATGATTGCCATGGGTTCCCCACTACCTATAGTTTCAGTTATAAGTCACAAAGGGTTTATATGGAATCCTCATCTCTATCATACCAAATTAGTATGAAACATCTATAAGCTCATAGGTCATCTAGTGTGGTAATTCTGATGATATCCTCCTTTTCAGCTCATATATAAGTTTTACAACTAATTATAGCGTAGAGATCTCTACATCCTTGATTGTAGATAAACTCTACAACTAACCAAAAACTTATCACCCTCAGTGAACCCCATGAATAATATTGTTCACAAAAACTATATTAATAATCTTTTAGTTGTAGGGCCTAGTGAATGGACCAATGTTACTGGTCCATTAACTGACTATAGGGTTTCTCTACAATCAAGTTTGTAATAGAGAATCTCAACTCCCTTAAACCTTCATTTCAGAAGAAGGTTCAAAATTGCATGTTAAAGAAAGAGGGTAGAAAGCCCATCAACCAAAATCAAGGTAATACTGGTAAGTCCTCTTCCAAATTTGTCATTCGGACTATCCACTGGTACATTCTCCATCTATACACTCTGATCTAGCATAATCCCATGTGAGTTCCTATTAGGATCCTTATAACTTGTGATTTACCTAACTATGAACTGGTTCGTTCTCACTATAACAGATGTACGCGGTAAAATGCATTTCACTGACACAATCATGTAAGGTTACATATATTCAACTAGACCGGCAAACATGAAAATTTCCCCTTTCAATGACTAAATGACGAACGAACACATAAAAGTAAAAACTAAAACTCACCTGAACGAGATAATAGAAGATACGAAGCCCCTCAGGATCCTTGCTGCTCTGCACATCAACCAGCGACCCAATCTTCGACGTCGTGAACGAGATGTGCTCGTTCCCCATCACAATCTCCAGCTCCTGCCTCCCAACCCTATCCGGCTCCGGCCAGTTGTTATCGTCCTCCTTCATTATCTACAATCCCCAAAAAAGAAGGAAAAAAAACCCAATTCAGAAACCCTAACCCTAACCCTAGAAAAATGGGGAAAGGGGGGGAAACCCTAACCTCGCTCTCGGAGATGATGCGCTGGCACTCTCGGAGGACGGCGGGGGTCAAGAAGACCTCCTTGCGGATCATGGTGTCGTTCTTGTAGTTCGAGTTGTTGGCGTAGCGGAGCTTGCCATCGGGCCTGAACTCGAACTCCAAGAACTCGTGGCCGAATTTTCCCTTGTGGCCTACGTAGTACCGGAGGTAGAACTCGTCCTGCTCGCTGCCCGCCATGGCCGCTGCTTACTCGCTCCTGGTTCTTCGACTGCGAGGTCTTCTAGGGTTTCCTCTTTTGTTTCTGCGATCTTTTTTGTTTGGAGCGGATCGGGTTCGGGTGGGATCCATTTGGTTGAAGTCGGTTGGGCAGAATCTTCAAAAATTCCGTACTGGTACCTCATATCCTTGGAATTGCACATGCGTCCCCTAAATCTTAAGGTGACTTTTGGCAAAGGGTTAAGTGAGGAGGTTAAAGAGATTTAACCCCTTCTTAACCCGTTAAATATAAAAAATCTATATAAGGGTTAAAGTGAGTTAATTTTCTATAATTTGTCAAACGCAAAATATGTAGAAATGTTAAACTAACCCTTTTAGAATGATTAAAATGAATTAACCCCTCTAATACTCCTATTTAGAAGGATTAAGAACTAACCCCTATAATTATAAAGAAAATAGTCAAAATTCTCGTTATTCTCAAACACTAAAAATGAACTTAAGGGTTAAAAAATTTATATAACGGGTTAATAATTTAGTCATTCGAATTATCGAATAAGCTAACTAAGTTAATCTTTCTTCTTAATTCATCTTTCTTAACCCTTTGCCAACGGGGTCTAAGGGCTCTTGTAAGTCCGTCCCTCTGCTAGTTTTTCTGTTAGATCTTGAAATCATGGTTGGATTGACTCCTAACCTAACACCCCCACTTATCATAGTTCTCTTCGAACCATTGGGAGGCTCAAAAATGATTACTAGAGAAACTAAGAAATGAGTTGTGGACTGTGGGATAGTTTTGGCTGTTAGAGAAGATGATGTTTGTGAGTTTTAGTCGATAAAAAGTAAATTAGTTAAATTTAACTGAGAGATATAACTCGAAGTTTCCCTTAAAATGTTAGAGTTGAGGGTATATTCCCCTCAGATTTAACGTTATTTAACTTGGTGGATCAATTTCCAAGAATCTTAGGATTTGAGGGACCTATGGCCAGCCCTGAGGGTGTGCGAAAGGTTCGACCGCACAGGGCCCCCGATTTCCGGGGCGCCCAAAAAAAATTCTCTGATTCCCTCCTTTCTCTCGTTCTCACTCTCTCATCTTCGTTCTCTCTCTCCCCCTTCAAAAGAAACCCAAATCCTCTGGCTCCAGCTCTCTCCCTCCGCCCGTTTCCCTCGCCGTCAAACCCCACTTCACCGAATTCGTTTTCGCAAGCCCTAGGCCCCTAAGCTGAGGGAAAGGTAACGGTTTGGATTTCTGAGGTTCTTATTGGGTTATTATTATTGGATCTTGATTAGGGTTTTTGGATTTGGAATTGGATTTGCCGAGTGAGGATCTGAAGGCGATGCTGCTGAAGTTAGAGGAGCTGGCGGAGAGGAAAGCGTATATTGAGTAGCTATCTGGTAATTGGATTTGCAGGTTCGAATCTGTTGAAGAAAGAAGGATTTGCAAAATTTGGGCCAGGTTTTAGCCTATCTTTTTTTTACTATATATATTTTGTGTTATCTGTTTTATTTCCCATGCATTTTTTTCAAAGTATTGACTTTGATGATTATTCTCTTCCCTTTGCAGACTATACAAATGGATTCTATGAATGATGTGGATAACAACCCTCAGTCTCTCCTAGCATTTATTGGAAATGAAATTGTCCATGGCTTATATGACTTTCTGTTAAATTACAGGTGATACAGTTGTTTCTACTTTCTGTTTGCTACGTATCATGTTTACATTGGATCTAAGTGTTTTTCTTTTCCTTTTTATTCTTAAGGTTCTTCCTGAGTTCTTTGATGGGTGTTGACGTTCCTGTACTATATGCGCCGGTGCCATTTCAAAATGCTTCTCTTTCTGTTCCAGAGGTCAGTTTGATTATCTACACTACTTTGCTAGCTTGGTTCCTTTTGGAATTTTGTTTATCCTGGGATCTAGAATCATGTTACCTACCGAAAAACCAGTGTATAATTTGCTATGAAGTGATTCATATGACAGAACTTGCATTTCCTAAACTAAGGAACCTAGGAAAACCATAGTTTTGTGTTGTTCAGGAAGAAGAAACACTAAGATGGCTGGTTAAAACAGTCTTTCTGGCTGTGCTTCACTTGTTTCATGGATCATAATGGAGAAATAATGGAATTTGGTCTTAAGCACCATGATATAATTATTCTCTACGTTTATGCTGAATTTCCTATTTTTCATATTGAGCATTTACTGCCATGTATTGTCAAACTTGGTTGAAATATGTTCCTTCTTGTTAATCCCTTTTTTTTCCAGGTAAGATGTAGGGAGATGAGGAGAGCTGACACGGTTCTTCCTTGTTCTATCGAGTTCTTGCCTTCTTGATGATGATGATGGAGGAACAATTTCAGGCAGTGTTTTTCAAGAGGTATCCCTTCTTTAAGAAATACAACATTTCTTGATGGTGGTGATGTTAAAAATCATCCTGATTTTGAATCTTGGCTGAATCTTAGTTGTTGAATTAGGGGCAACCAAAATTGGATTGGGCTAGGGCAACCCAAACCTCGGGGCTGGCCCTGTGTGCGATATTCTTCTTGGATGTTTGATATGTACATTTTTCAATATTTCAGCCTCATCAATTGTGAGCAAATGGCGTGGTATGAACATAATTTCCTTTTACTCATCCCTTTCAATATCAGCCTCATCAATTGTGAGCAAATGGCGTGGTATGAACATAATTTCCTTTTACTCATCCCTTTCAATATTGTCATTTTATCTGTTAGTTCACTTGCAGAATTTTAGAGATTCAAATTGAAATTTATTGATATTTTGTATATAGAGAATGGTCATGTGTTTACTTTTCGCACAGGGCCCCCAAAATCTCAGAACCGGCCCTGGAGGGACCTATGAGAATTTTGAAAGATTATAGTGACGTCAAACCTCTTTTTCTGCATCTTCTTATAAAAAAGAAAGGAAAATACTTTTAGATCGAAAATTGATAAATAAAATGTGAGTAAGCCCCAAGACTTGGTCAACAAGTGAGACCTAAAAATGATAAAGTAAACGTATCAATATACATTGCCATATCAAAACCCTTTATTTATCTTAATTTTACCCTCATTTAATGCCATGCCACCTCTCCCTTTTCTCACTCATTTACTTTAATCTTCACATCCAAGTAAAAAACCTCTTTCCTCCTTTTTTTTTTTGGGGGGGGGGGGGGTTATGAAAAAAATTTAGGAGGTTATTTGTAACATCTAAAACTTTTTAGGGGATTCTTTGTAATTTGGGGGGTTATTTGCAACTTTTGAAACTTTTTGGGGCTTTTTCTGCAATTTTTATGGTTATTTTCAAGTTTTGGAACTTTTTGTGGCTTTCTACAATTTTGTGAGGGATAGTTTGAAATTTCTAGAACTTTTAGGGGTTTTTTATAATTTTTTGAGATTATTTGTAATTTGTAAAACTTCTTAGGAGTTTTCTACAAATTTTCTTGGTTATTGATATTTTTCAAGTTTCGGAGTTTTATGCCTTCTTTAAGAGGTTGCATGCAATTTCAGTCACTTTCAAAAGGTTAAACTTATTAGTTAGTTATTAAACTTATGAGGTAGTCTGCAAATTTATGAGTTAGATTTTAAACATATAAGTTAATTGTTAAACTTTTGAGACAACTGCTAAATTTATTATATCTCTAAATTATATATCCAAAATTAACATCAATTCCATTAATCTTATAGATTTAACAACCAACTAATAATTTTCACAACTTCAATTTCTATAACTTTAAGTTATAGAAATTGAATTAGTTAGTTGTTAAATTTATGAGTTAGTTATTAAATGTATAAGTTAGTTGCAAATCTTATGAGTTAACTATTAACTTTTTGAGGTAGATGTTAATATTATGGGTTAGTTAAATTTTTGAATCAAATGTTAAACTTATAAGTTAGTTGTTAAAATTATTCTGTCTTCAAATTGTTTAAAATTAACTTCAATTTTATTAATCTAGTAAGTTTAACGACTAATAATAGGTTTAACATCTAATAAGTTTCACAACTAACTAATAAGTTTAATGACTACCTCATAAGTTTAACAATTAACTAGTATTTAGACCCGTGCAAAGCATGGTTTCCAAAAGATTTTCTTCAACTACTTAACATGTTAATAAAATAAAGTATTATGCTTTAGATATAAAGTCTTTCAGAAATGTTGGAGACTCTTTAAGAAGAGGAAACTTCAATCCTCCCCTCTTGCAACATATAGAAAAAGAATGTTTCTTTGGATTCCAAGATTTCTCTGCGCCTTCTTCATACCACATTGTATTGTGACAATACTTACAAATGATAGTTGGTTTGTCAAAGTTCTGTATATCATTGTGATAAGCTGCAATTGTCAACAATTTCTTCATTAAAAAGCATAATAACAACATGATATAACAAATGCTAATTCAAAAAAAATGAATAAAGAAGATTCATACCTTTTTATTATTGGGCTAGTTCTGTCACATGTACTGTCAACGTTTATGTTGCTGATGCTTTCTTTTATTCTCTTGCTCTTATACATTTTCATCCTATAGCCATCTGGTAAATCAGACTCATTAGACTTCTCGAAGCATGCAGATTTCAGTTGATGCAATCCATAATCCAATCTATATAATTCACAATTTCTTAACTTTCGTTTTAATTATCGTAAAGATAAGATTTTTTCAGGATCACGTTGTGCTATTAAATTAGATTATAGTTAGAGTGCAAGTCTAAAACATATGAATTTCTTAACAACACTAAAATAGATCTTAAATAAATCATACGTACCATGTGTACTACCTGTTTGCGTAGTTGTTTGGCCCCCGTTATTTGGGTATCAAGCTATTATTTTATTGATCTACTGTGAACTCCTCCATCTTAAATTTACTCTTTGGTATGATGAAGTAAAATAATATCAGATTTCACAAACTATTTCAAGTGTTATCTTCAATTTAACTTCATCCATTTCCTTTGTCAGAATGTGATAGATTTTAAATTGTCGATGTTAAAGATGGGCCCAAATATCAAGAACTTTCATTTTTGAGTTGTCATTATAACTATAAGAATTGACATAGTAAATAATTCAATAACACTCAATTTAAATTTATATACACAACATGAAAATAGTAATGACAATTATAAAGAAAATGTACTTGATTTGTACAAATATCATTATGTTTGTTTTTCTAACAATAACATTCATTAACATGAGTTATACGTAGTAACAAAACAAAGCCTGATGTGTAAATTTGTGATTAAATAGTCAACATTAAAGTCTTTATTTGCTTATTAGTACAACAAAACACAGTAAAATTTAACATGTATATTACAATTCCCAAGGGAAATTGATTTTACCTTACACAAATACAAATGATCTTATGTGTCCAAATTTGTGTTTCTTTATCGAAGGCTAGATGCCCAGCTCCTGCATTAAGATTTAGTTCTATTAGTTTATGCACTTAATATTTTTATCAAGTAAGAAAGATACCCTGAAGCCGTAGTACTGCTACTACAAAGTATAAATTCCCTACTTACTGGCCAACACATAGAGTCAATATCAAGAGACAATTTGCAAAAAGTAGTGACAAAAAACTTCAAACTGAACAATAGAAATCACAGGCTGAAGTAGATCGAGAAATAAAAAGATGAGATCTGAGGTCCTCACTTAGTCATGTGGCCTGGATAAGGCTTGTGAACCCCATCCACAACGAAAACCAAAGTCGTTCTACTCCATCCAACATCGGAATCAAAATTTTGAAGATTTAGTAAGAAAATCTACCACAATCTTTGTGATTAAACTTTGTAAAGGGCTAGATTCGCATCAAATGACAAGAAAATAATCGCTCCAACGCGATCGACATCGATCGATCAATCGATCAGTTGGGATTCAGACAAAGGAGAGAATGAAGAGAGAAAAGAAATATTGAAGAAATATTGAGAGAGGAAGAGAGAGAACGTGGAGATTTTGAAGAAAGTGTACGGTTAAAGAAAGAAGCGAAGATTTATTTTCAAGGAGAACGTGGGTTGGGATAGGCTGATTAGAATTAGCGATAGAGGCAGTTATTTTACTATTCATCAGATTTTGTTGTTGTTCTCTTTTAGTTTATAAGAAGTAGATGAATCATGAGAAATAAGACATTAAAGTATCTTACAACTGAGCATCTAATATAGAAGGACTGGGTGAAAATCTTGTCTAAAGTCTCTGCTCAAATCATCAATGCAGAAAGAGCACACTATTCTATAGTTAAAAGTTATAAAATACTTTGACTGTAGATTATTTAGCAACTTAAAAAACAATATTCACCAAGAAACAAATTCCACAAAATCGAAATCAGTTTGACCTAATCAAACTTACATCATAAATATTCCACTATATCCGGTAAAAGATCAATACAATTGGTCAAATTGTTAGAAACCCTGTTGTTTAAAGGTAGAAGCCCAAGATCGGCTAATTATTCTCGTTATATTAGCAGGTTATATTGCCCATGGTGCGCATTCGACCATACTAAATGTTACATCTCTGTCCTTAACAAATCTAATTGAGCAGTTTGGAATACAACACCAACCAAATTTACACATATAAAAAAACAAAGAAGGTAAGTAGGGCAAATTTTAGAACACCAATTGACATAATATTTCTTTGTTTATAAATATCACACCTTACTGCCATATCTTCAACATTAAATCATATACATGAATATATAGGCATAGAGGTATTGCAATGTTATATTATTATAGATTTTTTCCTATAAATCAACTTGAAGGAAAACAGAGCTTTCATTTTTATAATCTATAGGGAATTTCTAATATAAATAAATGCACATATACAAAAAAAAAACATAAAAATATCCCTAAAAAAGGGAGTAGAGAACAAACCATAAACATAAACATAAGCTGTCCTCCAAAAATATATATTGTTCGACCTGAAAGTTGACCTCGCAATTCTATTTCACCATCAAAAAACAAAACCCATATCAAAATATGATTAAAAAACCCAAAAATAGTCTTCAAGGTAAACTTAATTCACATACTGATCCAACGCGTAGAATAGTCTTTAATTATCGAGTTAACACTCTACTCTCCTGAAATTAAAGCCAAATTTAAAATTTAAAATTTTTAGAAAACATTAAATGGATGAGGAGACAGAATTTACAAAGTGGAGAGAAGAACACTTAGATCAGAAATAATAAAAAAGAAAAAAAGGATGGAAATCTAAACCGGAACCTTTTCATCTCCTTTCAACAAAAAACGACAAACAAAAAACCGATCAAAGCCCTTAAACTGATGAAATTTCACCAGAAAAGAAAAAAAGAAAGAAAAAGATCGTACCTTGGAGTATTTGGGCTTGAAGACAGTTGATGAAGAGGATGAGGTTGAAAGAAGAGACCATTCAGAAGAAGCCCCATTCAGAAGAAGCCCTCGTTTCCACCATGGTCGTCCCTTTCTTGAGTTTTCTCTACCCTCCGTTTCGTTTCGAGATCGAGATCGAGATCGAGAGAGAGAGAGAGAGAGAGAGAGAGAGAGAGAGAGAGAGAGAGAGAGTCGGAATTGGGATAGAGAGACGAATGAGAATTTTAATGGGTTTCAGAGAGGGGAAGGGACAGAGACTGGCAAAGAGAATGGGGTGGGGTGGTTTTTCCCAAAAAAAATACAGAGAGGGGGGGGGAGAGAGAATGTGTAACGTGGGAAGTTTGGCCTAGGAGAACGTGGGAGTATAGTGATGTGTTGTATACCTGTGAAACGTGGGAGTGCAGTGATATTCATTTTATTTTTTTTCGTTGTTCACAAACTTAGATTACTGTCCATTTTATCTTTCTTGTTGTTCTCATTTAGTAATAAAGAAGTAGATTAGTAAGTTTAACATCTTAACTTAGAAGTTTAAAACTAACTCATAAATTTAACTAACTAACTAATAAGTTGCAAAGAACCCCGATAGTTGGAGAAACTCCCTCGGAAAGTTTCAAAAAATATAAATAACCCTTGAAAAATTTACAGACAAAAGCCCAAAAACTGTTAAAAATTGCAAATGCCCCCCAAAAATTGTAGAAACTTTTCAAAAGTTACAAATAATCCCCACGCCCCACCCCAAAAAAAGTTTAAAAAATTGCAAATAATCCCAAAAAATTCTAGAATCCTTCCCTAGGAAGTTTCAAAAATTACAAACAATCCCAAAAAATTAGGAAAACCCACCAAAAAGTTTCAACATTTTAAAGTAACTAATTCAAAATTTTGCATACCCCCCCCCTACACACACACTCACCTCAAAAAAAAAAAGATAGAAAGTGGTTGCTTTTTTTGCGGGGAGTTTTGGACTTGAAGGTTAGGGGCTGTTTGGTTGGTTTCCTAAAAACCAAGAAAAGGAAATCGGTACAAGGAAATCAATAAAATAATATTTTTCTCCATTTCCATCCCTAAAACTCACCACAACATCTAATAAAATATTATTTTTATCCTCCAACTCATCTCATTTCATCTCCTTTCTTACCTTTAAAAATAAACCAAACACAAGAAATGTGTCACATCATCCAACTCATCACATCTCATTTTATCTCATTTTTAAAAATCACACACATCATCCAATAATATTGTGACAACTCATCTCATCTCATTAAACATTCATTTCCATCCATTTCCTCAAAAAAAAACAAGAAATCAATTTCCTTAAGTACGTGTCACATCATCCAATAATATACCTCCAACTCATCTCATCTCATCTATTTTCTTATTTTTAAAAACGAACCAAACACAAACAACCTCAAAACATCATCCAATAATATACCTCCAATTCATTTCCTTATTTTTTTAACCAACCAAACAACCTCAAAACAAGTTTTTTTAAAAAATCACTCACATCATCCAATAATAAGGTGACAACTCATCTCATCTCATCTCCTATTCTATAATTTCCTTCTTTTTTAAGCCAACCAAACAACTTCAAAACCATTATAATAAGAAATAAGTTTCCTATTTTTTGATTTCCAGGTTTTTTTTGCCAAACGAACAGCCCCTTAACACAAATAAGTGAGAAAAGAGGGGATGTGACATGTAATAAAATGACGGTAGAATGTAGATAAATATAAAGTTTTCACATGTCCAGATATATTAGGGACTAAACACATTTATTTTTTTATTTTGGGGCCCAAAAGCATTTTTCGCTAAAAAGAATAATTTGGACCTCGAGGCAAGTTTATATATTCACCATATTGTATTATTATTAGATATTATATATAGAATATTGTATTATTATTATATCTGTAGATCTCAAGGACACGATAATAGTTGGCAATAATTGGTAGGGTCTATCCAAAAAGCCCGCCGTCTGGGCCGCGGCCCAGGCCCGGGGCTTGGCCCGGAAAACCCGGGTGAGACTCGGGTCCGGGTTCGGTGTCTGCGCCCCAGCCCGGGCCCAGTCACGGAATAGTATTTTTTATTTTTTATGTATAATATATGTATAGATATATAATAATCTATATATATATAATAATTATATATATATATATTAATATATATATATATATATATATAATATATTATATATATATATATGAAGAGAACGGAGGTGAGGCTGGCAGCGTAGGAAAATTTCCTACGCTGCAAAGTGTAATGACATGTGAGCCCCACAACGGATGTGACTAGTAGGGGGCTCACATGTCAACACTTGCAGGCGTAGGAAATTTCCTACGCTGCACCAGCCTCCGTTTTCTGCTCTCCTCTCTCTGCTCTGCTCTCTATATATAATATATATCATATTATATTATATATAATATAATATATATATATATATATATATATATATTATATATGATATATATATATATATATATGATATAATGAAAAAATTGGAGAACCATTGGTACCTAGTTGCTTAAAGCAAGCTTGGTAATGATTGTGACTAAATCAG
>NC_033797.1:134306643-134328416 GCF_001876935.1 Asparagus officinalis
CCTTGTCTAAGAGGGCGCGTCAAAGACGGCGTCAACGCCTTGCACGCCAATTGGCCAAAGCCTCCGAGCACGTTGATGGAATCCGCTATGAAGCAGATCTGAAGTCTAGAAGGCGCCAACCGCCACGGCAGCAAGTTGGCGACTGGTCCAAACCAACGACGAATGAATGGGTCCCTGTTAAGAGGACACGTTCAACTCTTGAAGAACGGATCAAGAAGCGCAACGCTTTACTTTCCCATGTAAGAATTCTGGTGCAAGAGGCCAAGAAACTACAAACAAATGGTGCAGACGATAAACTGACTAAACCACGTCAAATCTGGAAACCAAAATCCAAGACGAAGCCTGAAAAAACCAAGTCACTGGCTGCTGGCTCGGCCAGGGCCGAGTGGATCAAGAAGCGCAACGCTTTACTTTCCCATGTAAGAATTCTGGTGCAAGAGGCCAAGAAACTACAAACAAATGGTGCAGACGATAAACTGACTAAACCACGTCAAATCTGGAAACCAAAATCCAAGACGAAGCCTGAAAAAACCAAGTCACTGGCTGCTGGCTCGGCCAAGGCCGAGCCACCTTTTGCTGGCCCGCGTCACCACCAAGCCAGTTCACATCCGTTTGCAGAAATTTCACCTCTTGTGACCAGTTTTGAGTCTCCGACAGCTCATGTTTCTGTTCCGGCGACTTCCTCACCTTCAGTAGAACCCCACGGCAGCGTGGACTTGTCCCGATTTAAAATGAGCGTTACGGATCGTCTCGGTCCTTTGCATAAAAACGAACCCCGTATAGTTTGTCAGACTGGGGGTCGTACGCGATTCTCCAGTAAGTCAAAGACCCCTCTTACGGAGAAAGTACCAGAAACCACTCGCCTTGGACTGCGGGTAGAGGTCTAAGAGCCCGTTGAGTCATCACGCGCACGAAGACGTGTTTTCAAATGAGCGACTCTTGAAAATAACGACAAGGCATTATATCCTCAAAGAGAGCCTTATTCGTCAGAAGACGACGATATTAGAGTGGGAGGATTATGCCAACACAAGATAGGTTGCTCCGATAGTCATATCGATGAGTTGTACTATCAGACTGGGGGTATGAATAGATCTCGTAAGAGAAATACCCGGGAAATGGATTCTCGTTGTCCATGTACTAAACTTATTGAGGCGGTATTGTCAGAATGTAACTGTTCCAAGACTGCCTCGCAAAGGATTTTGGTGTTTGACAGACTTTCTACAGAAACGCCGAGACCCAAATCAAGACATTTCCGTAAAAGAAATCCGACCGTTCAAGAACGTGAATTCCCAGAATTCACGATTAACATGGCAGAAAAAGGAAAATCCACGCGATGCTACAGTCCTGAACCTTTTCCGCAAATATCCCAACGATTGACTCGGCTACGAACCGGGGCTATTAGGCCTAGAGATTACAACAGAATTCAGAGAGGACAGTCCTCAGACGATGAGGCGTCGGATGCCAACTCTGCAATCGCTTTGGATGCCACTGTGTCCAGTACGGGACAGACCCGAGAGTCGTTCATGATCACCACTGAACAGATGGCTCAACTTCTTCAAGAAGCTTTGGCAAAGCAGAAAGAGGATTTTAAAATCGAAATGGAGATGGTTGTGCAACGTGTTAAAGATTTACATGCCCAACAACTCCAGCAATTGACAAATCAACGCGGTGAATCTAGCCGTTGTCCGACTACTAATCAGATAGATAGCGACTCAGAAGTGGAGGAAAATATCAATGCTGATGACCCTCCCGTTGACCTGAACGCTGGGGGTGGTCCTACTAGAAATAACGACACTGGGGGTGGCGCTAATATCCATCCTCAAAATCGTCAGAAGAGAGAGGTAGGCGAAGACCTTAAGATGAAAGACTTGGAAAGCAAAATCAATGCTTTGATGTCTGCCCAAGAAGTAAAAAAGACTGGCATTCCATGTCCCTACCCGAGAGAGTGGGACTCCATTCCATACCCGCCAAAATTCAGTTTGATTAACTTCACGTCGTTCGATGGAAGGGGCTCCCTTACCCAACACTTGATTTACTTCAAGTCCCACCTGGGGATCATTTCGGGCAATGAACCTCTGATGGTACGATCGTTCGTAAGAACCCTTAGCGCAGCTACGTTTGACTGGTATCGCCGGCTTAAACCAGGAAGTATCAATACATGGGATGATATGGAAGGCATGTTTCTCGCTAATTTCTTCGACGATGACACGGAAGTATCGATCGGAACACTCTTTGAAGAGAAGCAGAAAGATGGAGAACTCGTGGAGAACTTTGTTAAGCGCTTTCGAAACAAGGCAATGAACTGTCGAGATCCGATCATGGAGGAATTCATCCTCCAAACGTGCCACAATAACCTTTCCATAGATGTATTGGAAGCTATAGGCACTGCACCATCCAAGACGTGGAAGGAATTAAAAGTACGAGGAGAGCAGGCTGAACGCTTCCTCAAAAGGAAGAAAGCTAAAAGGGGACAACCGGCAAATAATACCCAAAAACAGAACTTTACCCCCCGTGGTAAAGGGAAAGGACCGGCAAACGCGGTAGACGCAAATCAGACATTTGAATTGCAACCCCAACAGCAGCCTCAACAACAGCAGCCGCAGCAACAAGCGCCAAAGCAACAAACGCCTCAATGGCAACAACGACCTCCAAGGCAACAGAAAACTTCTGAGCCAAAATTCCCGAAGGAATACTCCTTTAAGGAAGATGAGGTCCCTGGTATCTTCAAGTATTTACTGGAGAATAACAAAATTAAGCTGCCTCCCGTTGCTGATCATGAAGGAGCGAAGAAAATTACAGATCCGCGATATTGCGCATTTCAAAGAACAGTCCATCATCCTATGAAGTCGTGCTACACTCTCAAGGACAAGATTCAGGCCTTGATCGATGTCGGAATCATCACTCCGAAGCAGCCTAAAGAAAAGAAGGTGGGCGCAAACGCCGTTTCTGTTAGCTTTGGCTCGGTCCCTCTGGCTGAAAGATTCAGGCCTTGATCGATGTCGGAATCATCACTCCGAAGCAGCCTAAAGAAAAGAAGGTGGGCGCAAACGCCGTTTCTGTTAGCTTTGGCTCGGTCCCTCTGGCATGGTTTCAGCCAGAGCCCGTATATAAAGTACAAATGAAGACTGTCAACGATGATCCTTATGGACAACGTCAAAAAGGACTCGTACAACACGTAACTTCTAGCGGCGAAATTCTTTGGGTCCATCCGGACTTGTTAGGAGATGAGCAATGGATAGGATCCTCATCTAAGAAAAAGCACAAAGGTAAAGGCAAAACCTGCTGTCCCACCACAGCAATTCCCGAAAAAGATGATGAAGGTATCCCCACCTTATCACTCTCTGAAGATGAACAAGAGGCTCTTGCCACTAGGGGTGGGAATGAATATCATTATAAGTACCCCGAAACTTCTGACGCGAATGCCAAGACATTAGCCGAACTGGGGGTGGTTACAACTCCCCCTGCACCAGTTGAAAAATCTCAACAGAAGTCAGCTAATATAATAAGCAAAAAGAGAAAGAGCCTCAACCTCAGGAGGCTCAGAACCCGAAGCAGTCTCGATTCAATCGTCCGATTGGAAGAGATAAACCGGGAAGTTCAAACACTCCCTACCGCTTTGATGTCATGGCTCAGCTAACTAACATTCCTGCAAGAATAACTTTATATGAGTTGTTGCGCCTATCTAAGGATACTAGAGAGGCATTACGAGAAGCTTTAGCCGATTCTGACGCGTTCCTCACTCAAGTCAAGCTGGCCCGCGAAGGAACGGAATCACAAGTTCATCTTTGTAATTTATCGGCCAAACAATTTCCTCATATCACGTTCACTAAGGATGACATGCAAGTGAGGAATTCAAAGCATGATAGGCTGTTATACTTCACCGGATACATTGGCTCCAGCGCAGTTAACCGGGTCCAAGTCGACCCGGGTTCTACTGTTAGCATCATGCCACTCCGATTGATGTACAATCTCAGAATCCCAGCAAGCAAGCTGGCTTCCACAGGTACCGTTATATACGGGTTCAATACCAGTGGATCCAGACCTTTGGGTAAAATCCGGATAAAATGTCAACTTGGAGATCTAAAATCCGAAGTTACGTGCTACGTAATCGACGCAGAGACCTCCTATAATTTACTATTAGGTCGACCGTGGATCCATGGTAATCTTATAGTTCCCTCTACTCTTCATCAGTGTCTAAAATACGTAGATGCCAATAATGAAGTCAAGACGGTGGTCGCAGATAAGCAACATTTTAAAGGATTGGAAAATTACTTTACCGATTCCCTCCTTTACGGTGCTGAATCTGATACTGAATCATCGATTGGAAAATTACTTTACCGATTCCCTCCTTTACGGTGCTGAATCTGATACTGAATCATCGGCTCAAGGGACGGATAGCGGGGGAGAAGCTGACACAGAAGCAGGATTTGATTACAATGGTGGTTTTGTACTAAATGACATTGTACCCTTTGTAATCGGTCTTGACGATGGCGAATCGTCAGACGGTAGTTGTAATTGGTAACTTGCCGAAGAAGTAATAAATGATGATTTAGAGTACTTACCGTGTTTGGATAATGTAATGCAGGGGTTGTACAATAATCCCGACGTACATATGCCGCTTCAGTCATCTTGCTTCACGAAAAAACGCTTCCAAGACTCGTTAGGAACAACCTTTGTCATTCCTGCTAAGGCAGGGGGTGAAAAAGAGTTAGTGTTCGGCAAAGGGGAAATATCCCCGCCATCGTATCTCTCTCCAAGTGAAGATAAAAATGAAGAGAGATCTGGCCTTCACTCATCCCGATATAGTCATCAAGCGCGTGATTACATGGAAAAATGGGGATATAATTTTGTGCTTGAAGAAGGTCTTTGTTTTGGTCGAGGCCCACGAGTTCCACCTCGTATGGCCTATGTACCAGAAGGAAAGTCTTATAACTATTATAGCTATAAAAGGGGTTTGGGTTATGCTTCGAATGACGAGTGCTGTTGGCAAATCGTAGACCATTTAACAAAACAAGATGGATACTCATCTGACTCTTCCAGTTGGGATTCAGATGTCAGCCTGGGAGAGGTATTCAAAGGCTTGATGTCGAATATGACCACAGTCGATCCTTCCACGATTCAAGAAGATGATCAAATACCGGCTTAGGAGGATCCCTGGATTCACCATCTAAATATACAGTATGGAGATCGATTCGAGCAAAGAGAACCTCCTACCGAAGATAAAGTGGTCCAGATAAATATGGGTAATGAGACGAATCCAAAGCCAATATTTATAAGTGATAGTCTTCCACCAGATGAAAAAGAGGAGTTAATTTCCCTCATCAGAGAATTCATAGATGTTTTTGCCTAGAATTATGAAGATATGTCAGGGCTTGATCCGAACGTGGCAGCCCACCGTCTTAACATCAAACTGGATGCTAAACCTGTCAAACAACAGCAAAGACGATTTCGCCCACAAATCATGGAAGCGATTGAAGAAGAGGTCAAAAAATTAATCGATTCTGGTTTTATCCGGGAAGAACAACATCCGGACTGGCTCGCAAATATTGTTCCGGTCCTCAAGAAGAATGGAAAAATAAGGATATGCATTGACTTCAGAGACTTGAATAACGCATGTCCGAAAGATGATTTCCCTCTCCCTATCACCGATGTTATTATCGATAACACGTGTGGGTTTGAGAGAATGTCCTTTATGGAGGGGTTCTCGGGTTACAATCAAATCAAGATGTACCCGGATGATGAAAACATACTGCATTCAGGACGCCTCTCGGAGTGTTCTGCTATACAGTGATGCCTTTTGGGTTAAAGAATGCAGGCGCCACATATCAACGGGCTATGTCTAAGATTTTTCAAGAACATCTCCGTAAGACTGTCGAATGCTATGTCGACGATTTGGTAGTAAAGAGCCATAATAAAAACGATCATATCAAAGATCTAAGGACCATGTTCGAGCTCATGCGAACTCACCAGTTGAAGATGAACCCCACCAAGTCTTTCCTTGGAATGTCCAGTGGTAAGTTTCTGGGATTTGTCGTCACTACAATGGGTATCCGCATCGATCCTGATAAAGTAAAAGCAATTAATGAATTGCAAGCTCCGAGAAATCTCAAGGAGCTCAGAGGATTGCAAGGACGGTTAGCTTATATCCGTCGGTTCATCTCGAACCTTTCAGGAAAATGCCAACCATTCTCCAAACTCACAAAGAAGGGTGTGTCGTTCGTGTGGGACGACGCTTGTCAAAAGGCATTCGAGAGTATCAAAGAATATCTCTCAAAGTCTCCTGTACTCGTTGCACCGAAATCGGGCAAACCGTTCTTGATTTATATCAAGGCGACGAGCCACTCATTAAGTGCATTACTTGCACAAGATGACGATAACGGTCATGAACAGGCAGTATATTATCTAAGTCGGACCTTAGTAGGCGCTGAATCTCGATATCCCATGATCGAAAGGGAATGTCTCGCCTTGGTATTCGCAATTCAAAAGATGCGGCATTACCTGATAGGACAGACTATTTATGTTATCTCCAAAGTTAACCCAGTCCGAGTATTCATGACACGGCCAGCTTTCATGAATTGGCGTTTAGCAAAATGGGCCTTGCTTTTGTCCTAATATGACTTGCACTTTAAACAACAGAAGTCAGTAAAAGGACAGGCCATCTGTGACCTCTTGGCAGCTAATCCAACTACGGATACTGCTGAGATATATGATGATCTGCCAGATGAAACCCATGAAGTCAACGCAACTTCGTGCCAACAAGTATGGCGTTTGTACTTCGATGGTGCTTCTCGAGCGACTAATGTAGCAAGTGCTCCTGGACCTTCTAAGATTTCCTCCGGAGTTGGAGTCGTCTTAGTGTCCCCAGGAAAACATGTGATGCCTCGAGCTTACTCGCTAACCAAGCCGTGTTCAAACAACGTAGCCGAGTATAATGCATTACTTATCGGACTCAGCTTTGCTAAAGAGCTGGGGGTTGAGTATCTCGAAGCCTTCGGTGATTCTCAACTAATAGTTAAACAAATTCAGGGAGAGTATGAGGTCAGAAATCAAGATTTAATACCATACCACAAGATGGCCATCGAGATGGCAGAATCGTTTGAAGGATTCTTCATCGAATACATTCCACGCTTACAAAACAAGTACGCAGATGCGCTGGCAGCATTAGCCGTGTCCTTGGCGCAGCCTCCCGAAACGGAACAGTCTGTTACGGTGAGAACTCACCAACTATTCGTGCTGATTCACGATGAAGATGACAAGGAAGGGGATGTTCAAGAGGTATATTCAACTCAACTCGGGCTTGAACCCCGAGATTGGTGTTTCCCATCATCGATTATGTCTTGCATGGAATCTTACCAGAAGATGTGAAAGAGAAGGATTCAATCCGACGAAGAGCAGCGAGATTCTACTACAACACGGAGAGTCGAACGTTATATCGCAGGGGGTATGATGGTTTGCTGCTACGTTGTTTATCAATTAAGGAGGCGAAGGAAGTCCTCAAGGAAGCACATGAAGGGGTTTGTGGCGCACACCAATCCGGTCCCAAACTTTATGACCGCATCAGGAGAATGGGATATTTCTGGCCTTCTATAATTTGTGACGCGATCGCGTATGCCCGAAGATATCATGAGTGTCAAATACACGCGAATTATATGCACCAACCGCCAGAGTATTTACATCCTTCGGTCACATCATGGCCATTTGAGACCTGGGGAATGGACATTATCGGTCCTATAAATCCCCCGTCAATTAAAGGTGACCGATTCATCTTAGCAATTACTGACTACTTCTCCAAATGGGCTGAAGCGGTCCCACTCAGAGAAGTTAAGACAAGCAACGTGTAGACGGTAAAAAATACCTCTATGGGTCTACAGGGAATTTGTCTAGGAGAAGAGTTCGCACGCCCAGTTCTCTGACACGAACCTAAACCGCGTAGACGTCGACTGGGCTCAAATCCAGATTCGCCTAACGGTCGACTCGCCAGCATGAGTCAGGAGCGATCAGGATGGCGGAAATTTGCTCTTCGCTCAACTCGCCTGCCCGAGTTCGGAGTCGAATCCGCCAGCAAGCCCCAAAACCGTCAGTACAGCTGGGTATCCACTACCCCACGTGCTGAGGTGGGCCTTCCCACCTCTCTCGACCCAAAGGGAGAGAGAGCACAGTACCCCAGGGCCGTCAAAACGGCCGCCCACAGTGCGCACAGCGCGAAGGAGCTGGACAGGTGTCGAGTCAACCTGAGCATTCATAAATGCGACTCACCTCGGCTGTCTGAGTCTGGAGCTGGGTCCGCCGGCACTCGGCAAGCTGGCTAGACTCACTCGAGTACTGTACACCTACTCCACCGCCTCTCCTGACCGAAAAGGAGAAAGCGTCGTGCTCAAAGCCCGCCGGGCGGTCACGCACAGTACTGGTGATCGGACAGACGCCTCATCGATCTGCGGACTCATAAATGCGGTTCATTAATGCTGGTCAAATCCACTCGGATAGTAGTCGTTTGTTGCCTCACATACAAGAATGGGCCTTCCCATCGTAGGTGACAGGACATAAAGCACAATCCCTGGAATGACCGTTCATGGTTTCGAGGAACAGCTAGACGTCTCTGAAGAAGATGTGGTCACATCCCACAATTCAAGGAGGAGTCAAGTTGTCCTTCTCCCATTTAAAAGCCCCTTCCGGCACACTGGAGGAGAGGTCGCAAAACTTAGAGAAAAGAGTTGAGACCAAGCTCTCTGCATAACCTTTTTGCATTGCAGCACCACTGCTTAGTTCCGAGCTCCGATCGCCGGCGAACTAAACAGACCCGAACTCTCTCAAGTTGAGCTTCTACTGCGAACTGAAGCTCTCCAGCAACCTCATTCGAACGGTCCAAGGGAAGCAGACTCGACACGAGCATCGAGCGAAGCATCCTGTAGCCACCTAAAAGTCCCCACACAAAACAAAGAGGGCCTTCCCTCTGCTTCTGTTGTAACTATTTGATCATTAGTTTGTAATAAGCCTTCTTATAAATACAAACGAAACTCCCTCTTTCGGGAAATCAAATATTCACCCTACAGAAGATGGCGACCACAGTGGGAGAAGCTGTTTCATCGAGTGAAATGGTGGTGGCTCAGTTTGATGAGGTTGCTGTAGGGACGACAGTGGAGTCCCTAGAAATTGAGTTCGACCAGGCCAAGTACGAAGAGTACTTGTCCTCCTCCTCCTCTGGTGGCGATGCGTCCCGCAAACGTCACAGAGTCGTGCGTCGAGGCCGACCTCAGACGGTCAAAGCCTCTGCACCTACGGGTTCTACCCGAGTCTCATCGGAAGAACCCGTTCCCTCACAATCGATCAACGCCAAGCCGGGGGTCGAGCGCAAAGGGCAAGGGTCTGCCAAATGGGTCGCCAAGCGATCCCCGCAGACACCTACCCCGAAGGGAACGCCGGTTCACTCCGGCACAAACCACGCTGCCACAGCTCGCGGTGACGTTCTCCCCGTTGGGAGAACTAACCAACAGCGGCGGCAGGAACTCGTCAGACAGGAGGTCCAAACCTCCGTTCCTCATAACGGCCTGAGCCATCATACGGGCCCGAGGAACGCTAGGCGAGAAGGCAAACTGCCCGACATTGGGAGGCCCTCCAAGTCAGGAGCGCCAACTGAGGAAGGCAGAGCCGCCCGCTCGGGAAGACTTCGCTTCTCAGGTCATATCCCTGATGCGAATAACTCACTTCCAAGGAGTGAGCCTACCCGAGTAGGCGAATCCTCGAAGGCTGGCGAGCCTCGTCATAACCATTTGACGGATAAACGTAAAGGTAGAGAAGTAGGCGAGTCCTCGCGAACCCGTTCTTCCAGGCGAAGGGGTGAAACCCGCCCACGTACTGGAGCTCGCTCAAACGCGAAGACTCGCCAGTCAAGGCGAGATCGCTCGACTCCAGCACCAAAGCATTCCATCCAACGCGCACCAGAGGGCGCACCCAAAAACCTCTCGTCGACTCACCAGAGCGACTCTTCTGAGGCCGGGGGTTGTCACCAACCGCCCGTAGAAGACCTCAGAGAATATTTAACTCGCAAACGCACTATCCATGAGGCGAATCCTCAGTGCCACTGCGAGAGACTCATCCACACGGTCCTCGCCGACTGTCAATGCGTCGGAACGGCGAGACCTTCGGTGTTTGGGAGACTGTCCCAACAGTCCTCTCGACCAAGGCCCTCCCGTCAAAGGCGCCGTCACCAAAAAAGACGCGCTGCCGATGACTTGGAACTCTCATCCGCCACGGTTAACATGACGGATAAAGGGAAGGCAGTACTCTCCGACTCGCCAGACTCGGATTCCGCCCTAAGACCTAACACTCGGTCCGCTCGACGCCGGCAGGAAGGCATATTCCAGCGAACCCGTAGTCACCGGGGGGTAAGTATTGGGTTTGACTATTCCAACCTAATACCTCCCTCCTGCGGCGAAGATGAGGACCATTCGGCCGCTGCCACATCTCAGACCTCGCGCTCAAGCCAAGACGCGCAGGCGAAGGCACACATGACCAATACCAACCACGAGCAGACAATGGCTCAAAAGTTGGAGGAACAGCAGGCGACCATCGACTCTCTAAGAGAGATGATGGAACAACTGCTGAACAAGAAGAAAAAGAAGAAAAGGGCCCAACGCCCCTTACCCCGGCAAACTAGAGACAGGGAGTGGGTACCTCCCCTCCGTCCCGTGTCTGAGGCGGAGGATAATCAACATTCCGATTATTCCTCCAAGACATCAATAGGAACGTCGCACACTGCGGATAGCACCCGTGACAAGAGGTTCGATGAATTCCAAGACCAGCTGAACGCGCTGAAGCTTCAGCAAAATATGAACAAGCTGGGGGTGGTACGTCCCTACCCCACGGAATGGGACACGGTCCCATACCCAGCGAAGTTCAAACCCATCAGCTTGTTACAGTTTGATGGCAAGGGGTCACCCTCGCAGCACATCTATTATTTTATGGCGCAAACCGGATTCCTTACCGGGAATGACGCCATTCTCACTCGACTGTTCATAGGTACCCTCAAGGGGGTGGCCTTTGAATGGTTCCGCAAATTGGAGCCCGGCTCTATCAAGGCGTGGGCCGACGTTGAAAAGCTTTTCCTCGCCCGCTTCTTCGACGACGACACCGAGGTGTCAATGGCCACTCTCCTTGCTGAGAAGCAACGGAAGTCGGAATCGGTCAATGACTTCGTGAAGAGATTTCGGAACCGATCAGTCCACTGTCGGGACCAAGTTTCCGAGGCGACACTGATCGAGATGTGCCGCAACAACCTGTCGATCCATATCTTGTCCAAGATAGGGGCGGTAGAGACCCGGACTTGGAAGGAGCTTGTTCGCCAAGGTGAGCAAGTCGAAAATATGATCAAGAGGCTGGAGGCCGAAGAGCCGCAGTCCAAAAAGGGAGCAGCAGAGCCGGCTGCGCCAAAGAACCCTCCCCGATCGAAGGGAAAAGAGGCTATGGCCGTAGACTCTGCCGCGGCGCCAAAGTTCGTTCAAAAGCCGAAACCCAGGCAATTTGAACCGCGCCCCCAGCGGCAATATGATTTCAAAGAAGACCAGGTGGTAGCTACCTTCGACACTCTACTCAAGAGTGGGCGGATTAAGTTACCGGAAGCCACCAAGCCTGAAGAGGCAGACAAAACCGGTGACCCAAGTTACTGTGCATATCACAGATTCCTTGGGCATCACACAACCAAATGCTACGTCCTCAAGGACAAACTCCAGGCCCTCTACGACGCGGGGGTCTTGAAGAAAGAGAAGGTCCAAAAGCAGGTGACGGCGAACATGGTCACTTTGAGCTTTGGGACGGGTCTCCCAGAGGTTCAAGCTCCGGCGGGGATAATTCCTATCCCCAAGGCGATTTTGAAGATCACTAACGACGATCCTCACAACCAGCGGGAGAAGGGTTTGGTTCCACAAACTCTGCCATCAGGGCAAGTGATGTGGGTCCATCCGGACCTCCTCGACGACGAGCAGTGGACCGCACAGCCTTCCAAGGAGGCTAAGAGGAAATATTGCAACGTTGTCACCGCCATCCTGGATACAGACGACGCGGCGATGACTGCCTTAACCGACTCTGAAGAAGACACCAACGTCTTCGCCACGAGAGCCGGAAAGGAGTTTGCAAAACAATATCCCGCGAGGACGGAAAACCCAGCAGGACCTCCCGCGAGGCCGGCCGCAGCAGTCCCTCCCAATCCAGATGAGCCAAGTTCAAGCCGCCAGCCTTACCGGTTCAACGTGCTCGCGCAATTGAAAAGCATACCCGCGCGAATCACCGTGTACGACCTCCTCCGGTTGTCTAGGCCTACCCGGGAAGCCTTACAAGAGGCGTTGGCTGACGCAGAGGCGTTCTCGACCCATTTCTCGAAAGAAACGGAGATCGAACAGGGCTGTACAACTTGCTGCCAAGTCTCCGAGAGACAGATCCCCTGCATCACTTTCACCCCCGAGGACATGCTCATCAAGAACACGTCCCATGACCGGCCGCTGTACTTCACAGGATACGTCGGCTCGGCGAAAGTGGATCGGATCCAGGTTGACCCGGGGTCCGCACTGAGCATCGTGCCCCTGAAGCTAATCAAACATTTGGGGATACCGTCGAAGCGCCTAGCCTCGACCTCGACTACCATCTTCGGCTTCAACGCCACTGGGACTCGGCCACTCGGCAAAATCCGCCTGAAATGTCGGATAGGCGACATGAAGACGGAGGTGACGTGCTACGTTATCGATGCTGAACCCTCCTACAACATACTCCTGGGGCGTCCGTGGATTCATGGCAACCGGATCGTTCCATCCACACTACACCAATGTTTGAAGTATGTGGACGACTACGAGCGAGTAAGAACGGTAGTGGCCGACAAACATCCCTTTAAAGGGGTCGAGAACTACTTCGCGGATTCTCTGCTGTACCAGGACCCCGAACAGCCACCAGTGGAAGAACTGGAGAGTGGTAATGAGGCGGACAGCGAGCCTGAATACGGTGACAGCTTAATTCTGAACGACTTTGAGTCAATTGTAATTGGTTACGAGAGTCACCATGTAACCAACGCCGTTCAGGCAGAGAAGCTTATCATGAATGAAAAATCCGACCTTGCTTATTTGTCGTCTTGCTCCTCGTCCGAAGATGACGCACCTAATAACCTATGGTCGACACTCTACAGTGAGTCTTCTCTACACTTGCCGGTATGTTCGTCATACGTCTTCAAGACGCGACTGATCGAGCCATCGCGAGCTGTATTCGTCGTGCCAGCACGGAAGAGGTATCGAAAAGACATCATCTTCGGTCGAATCGATCGTCCCCTACGCACGCTATGGGACGAATCTGAGGACGAAGACCCAGCACCCCAGTTCTCGCAATACAGTCGAGTAGCGAAACGCATAATGAGCAACATGGGGTACGACCTCACTCGCTTAGAGGGCCTGAATTACGGCCGAGGACGCAAGACGGTCATCAAACCATCCTACGTCCCCAAAGGGAAGCCCTCAAATTACTTCAACAGGACTAGGAGAGGCTTAGGCTACTCCTCCTCCTCATCGGAGTGTTGTTTTTACGTCGACGAAGATTCCGATTACGCATGTTCAGGGGATCAGTCGTCAACAACCTCGGCCTGGGACTCCGACGTCAGCGTAAGGGATCTGTTCGATGGCCTTACAGTCAACATGGCTACAGTAGACCCCGCCGGAATGGCAGAGGACGAACGACTTCCACTTTACGACGAGACATGGGATCGCCATGTTAGCGCCCAGTGGAACAGTCGCTTCGAACAGCGCGAACCACCAACTGAAGATGAAGTCCTCCAGGTGAACATGGGTACTGAGGCGAATCCCAAACCCATATTCATCAGCGACAGCCTGCCTCCTCAAGAAAAAAAGGATCTCATCGCCCTCATACGGGAATACATTGACGTCTTCGCCTGGAATTACGAGGATATGCCTGGTCTGGATCCGCGGGTCGCCACGCATCGCCTCAACATCAGCCCTGACGCCAAGCCAGTCAAACAACAGCAGAGGCGGTTCCGCCCCCAAATCATGGAGGCGATCGAATATCTTACCTTTTTCGGTCGACCGACCCGGTCGACCGACGGTTATCTGTAAGTTTTCCGGTCGACCGGAATTTCCGTCGGTCGACCGAATTTAAATTCCTACAGCAGCAAATTTTTCGATTATGGGTTTCGGTTTTATTTTTGGGTATCTGTTTAGACCCGAACCCTTCATCACCCTTGATCTATACACCACTCAATCTCCACCGCTGCTTCCTCTCTCAAAATACCCGATCCCTCTTCTTCCTCCCATTCTGAAATCGCAACCTAGGGTTTCAATTTTCGGTCGCCCGTTTTTGGTTTTGGCATCAGTCATTTTCTACCAAGTGCTTGCTAGGTAATGATCTCCCACTTGTCCACTTAATTCCATTTCATTACTCTAGTACTTGCTCTTCTTTTCTAGGGTTTATATTTTAGGGAAATTTGTTAATTTTTTGTTTGTATTTACAGGATATTGATAAATTTCCTCTATCTTATCTAAGCCCTAACTTATCATGCCTCCCAAGCCCCCTAAAAAGAGGTCTAAACCCGAATCCAGTTCCTCATCTGTAAAAGCCTCACATTATGAGGATTATCTGTTGTTTAAACCTCTTGTTAGGAAATATAGGGAACTGTGTAAACTGAAAATTCTCCCAACTAGGTATATCAAGTATCCTGAACTGGCCATCTATAACACTCAGTCTATTCTTCATAATGTTGGGTTGGATAAATTGTTTGATGAAAGTCTTAAAGTTCCTTATTATCCTTTCTTAGTTTATCTGTTCTTTGCTAATATGTCCACATCATCCTCTGCTGATGGTAGCTTGACCATTTCCTCCTCTGTTAAAAATGTGGCAATAGCTTTTAATGCAAACGAACTTGCGGGGATTCTTCAAATCCCAACAAGTGACGTTGAACTCAGGTCTATTGAGCTTAATGATCCTGCAGTCAATCATCTAATGTTTGCACCTGGATGCTCATATCCTATGAACAACATTTCTCTTAACCCAATTGCCAAACTAATTGCCAGAATTGTTGCCCAAAATTTGATTCCTAAGACTGGCAGCTTTGATCATTTCGCCTCTGATAAAATTAATGTTGTTTATGCTATCTTTGCTAAAATTCAAATTGATTGGGCTACTATCTTTGTCAAGAACATGGCATCTAAACATTCCAAGTTTCTACCCTTTGGTTCATTTCTTACTATCATTTTTCAACATTTCAATGTTGACCTCACTAACGAACCTAAGGTTGAATCCAAAAGAGATTTCTTTGATGGCATCTCACTTTCCAGAATGCGAATATCTCTTGACTCCACTCCTAAACCATCCTCTCACTCCAGCTCTAGAGCCTCTACTTCTTCCACTTCTGAGATTTGTGACCGTCTTGATCGCCTTGAGACTCGTGTCTCATCTATTCAGAAGGATGTTAGAACTATTCTTTCATACCAGCGTCAGTCTCTCGGGATCCCTTCTAATTCTGAGTCTGATAGTGAAGATTCTGCTGGTGGCTCAGATGATGATGGTAGTGGAGATGGTGATGATGATGGTAGTGATAATGGTGATCATGATGATGTTGGAGGGGGTGATGACTGATTGAGTTTCTTTATATGTTGTTTGTCTTTGATGCTCTCTACTGGGTTGTAAAACTTGATAACTCTGTTTTTTTTTATTTGAGTGTATAACTCTATGATGCTTTGGTGCTTTGTGGAACAACTATGTATGGTTTTGTGTGACGTTTTATGTATGACTTACTATTTCGTGGACAAACCTATATGTATGCATAAATATGCTGCCTTTAATGTCTATATGATGTTATTTGTGATTCATTATGTTCAGTTTATTTCTTTTATGAATCACTGCTTTGTTGATACAACACTCATGTTTTGGTGTGCAGCAAATAGTTGCTTATCATAAGTTGCCTATGTTTAAGTTTTGCTTTTTATGTATCAATGCGTGGTTTATCATTTTTGTAATGCCTAAATGATGATTTGTAAATTGCTGATGTCAGTTTATCATTTTGTGATCAATGCATGGTTAAGACAATACCCATGTTTTGTTTCTTGCATATTTTTTATGCATAAGTTTGGTGGATAGTTGTCAGTTCAGCTCCTGTATATATGCTCTATTGATGTCATCTAGTCTATTTGACAGGGGGAGTTTTTGACATAAATATCTTTACTTCTCTTATCTATGCTTATAAGCAGGGGGAGCATTGCTCCTATCTTTCATTTTTCCCTCTTTTTGATGTTGTCAAAGGGGGAGAAAATATCACTTATAAAATACCACTTATAGCTTACCAATTAATTTCTGTTATATATGGTCATATATGATTTCTACATATGGTCATGTATAACTTATTCTTGTTTTGGCTTATATGTGGATTATCAGTGCATTCTTCATACTCTTGTATAAATTGTTTGCCATCATCAAAAAGGGGGAGATTGTTGACCCTATAGTTTTGATGATGATTTGACAAACAATTTATTACTAATAAGTTTTTTCCAGTGTTTTGTGTTTATGTTCTCTTTTCAGGTATTTCAACACAGCGTTAAAGATTCAAGTTCATCTGCGTGGATTTACCTAGGTATTTGTTTAGTTTACTTACATATATGGTATGATGATATCTAAGCTCAATATATATACACTTAACACGATTTTTGACGTTTTATATCATATAGATGATTTTTCTTAAAACATTGTTAAAATATCTTTATCTCTTGTTTACAGCTCTCTCACGCTTTGCTATATACATATAATTTATGCACAATACATATATGAATATTTACAAGTCCTATTTCAACTTTCACTTTCATAAAAATACAGGTTTTCTAAGCAGTTTTCAAAAACAGGTGGTTTTCACAAATAAAATTTGTTTTTCCAAAAATTCCTTTTCAAACATGTTCATTTCATCATTTATAAACTTTCCCCAAAAGTTTCACTATTTTTGGATATGAATTGATAATTTTAACGAATTTCCAAAAACTGCCCAAAACCTATTTTCTGCCCATGTCAGATTTCGGTCGACCGATACGGTCGACCGACGGCTGTCTGGTTTCTTAGAAACTTTCTAAGTTTCGCGGGTCGATCGAAATTTACGTCGTCGAGCGCGAAATATCCATTCGTCACGCGAATTTCACGTCGGTCGACCGCAGCCTCAAAAATGTTTTCTCAGGGTTCTTGGAACAAAAAAAAGTGGTCGAACCGTACGGTCGAGCTGACGCATTGACAAATGAGCCTACACGGCAGTTTCCAAAAGGACTTTTGTCTTTTACACTTTTCTAGCTGTGTATTGGGGTGCTATATAAACCCCATTACTGTCTTCGGTCTCTAGACTTAAGAAATCTAAAGTTTACTGTTTAGCAAGTTAATTAATCGGGCGTTAAGGCTGTTTAAAGAGTTGTTTCGTTAATCTGGTTTCAAAGAAATTTTCTACAACAAGAAGAGGCTCTCATAATTCCCATTGGGATCATATATTCTCAGCTCCTCTTGTTGCACTTGAGAAGTTTCCTAAACTCTTTCCAATAATAGGCTTATTATTCACTTTCATATTGATTGCTATATCTTTAAGTTATTTTATTGAATTGATTCACTATTATACAGCACACTTATTGAGCTTGATCATTCCATATTATAATTGGGGATTTCGTGGTGGTGATTTAGTGAGTGTGAGCTTCATTGTGTCTCACTTGTTAAGTGTAAGACAAACACTGTATTTAACTTTATTGTGAGATCACTTTGTAATACAGCTTGTACACCGAGAGAAAGGTGAGAGGGAGAGAGGGGGTCCACCCCACCAAATCCGAATAAGGAGTGGCGTCGATTGACGGAACGCTAGGGAGAGGTTGTAATCGAGCACTTGAGGAGGAGGACACGGGCTAGATTCCTACACTTAGTGTGTAAAGTGTGTTGTGTGAGTGATTGTGTAGTGTGTGAGTTTTTCGGTGAACTTTGTAAACCGAGTGTGTAGAAGTTCCGGCTTCCAAACCGGATTGTGATAGTGGATATCTCCTCAAGGTGAGGAGAGTGGACGTAGGTCGTGGGGACCGAACCTCGTGAACATATCGTGTGTCTGTGCTTTGATTGTCTCATATTTTATTTGTGCATTTCCTTATTGTTCTTATTGTTCATATCCATCGCCTGCAAGAACATATTGATCTATATAATTTTAATTGATATTAATTGGGATTAGATTAGCATAAGACCCTAATCACCCCCCCTCTAGGGTCTAACACTTAATTTCCTAGCGTGTCGTGTACAAGACCATGATACATGTGTATTTTTGACTTAGAAAACGAGAAGAGTTAGGATAGGGAAGTCCATGTTCATGTTATCGGATATATTGTTGTTTATTTCCAGGCTCGCGCCAGTGAATCGTTTCGCACTGGGGTGAGTCTGAGGAGCGGTGATATTGTGATTATTGATTATTTCCAGGCTCGCACCAGTGAATCATTTCGCACTGGGGTGGGTCTGAGGAGCGGTGATATTATGATTATTGACTATTTCCAGGCTCGCACTAGTGAATCGTTTCGCACTAGGGTGGGTCTGAGGAGCAGTGATCGGATGTGTATTGTTTATTTCCAGGCTCGCACCAGTAAATCATTTCGCACTGGGGTGGGTCTAAGGAGCGGTGATATTATAATTATTGATTATTTCCAGGCACGCACCAGTGAATCGTTTCGCACTGGGGAGGGTCTGAGGTACTAGTGAGATGTGGTTTTTAACCTGATATCCGATAATGTGAACTTTGACTCTGTGTGAGATGTGAACCAGTGACCTGTATAGGATGACTAGTTGCATGACTCGTTTGTTGGCTAATTATGAGTTCTTGTGAGATATAGGCTAGTTGTGTTTCTTTTCATACATAGATCGGGATTAATATTTAATTATTTATAATTCGAGACATATGGTATATACATGAGGGTTTCCTTGTTTGGATTATTTCTCTCGACGTACTATGTCTCTTGTTATAGATTTTAAGTATTAATTCCATCTAGTGTATGATCCTGTTACTTGGATGATTTCTGATCGCTAGCTGCATGATCTCGTTACCCGTTTGATTTATGGATTCTTATGATTATCATGTTTTAGTAGTGAATTTGCATGTTGATTTTGTTGGATTTCTGGATGCATGTGCTTTTGTCAATTCTGTTATCGTATCGTTTTTCGTTTTGGTTTTCGTTGTTCTATTTGTTTTGTGGGGTCTTGCCATGTGCCTTACACCCTGACGTACTTTCTCTGGTGTACGTCAGACTTAGAGGAAGAACAGGTTCAGTAGGAGTCAAAGGATTCTCAGCAGGAGTGCCTTGTAGACGTAACAGAAGAAGAATCCGAAGCTTAGTCATTCCTTTCAGTTTGTTTTGTAGCACCTTCATTTCCTTTTGATCATTGTATTTTTATATTCTCCAGTATTTCATTCAGATAGTTTTTGTATAAGGGCATGTTGACCCGAATATTATGTCTCGGATGTTATCCCATTTGTGATATGTATTATTTTATTTTGTGTTGTTTATTATATTCTTGTTATATGTGAACGGGGACCTGTGACTTCACATTGTATTTATTTCTAGACGCTTAGCGTATTGGATTGAGAAGAAAAGAAAAAAAAGAAAAAAAAGATAGTGTATATTTCTTCTCAATCTAATACGTCGCGGGCTTGTTCACGTTCCGATTCCCGGGTATTTTGGGAAGCGGGGCGTGACAGTACAAGAACAAAAATTTTAGATTCTTTAACCTTACGTGTGCCTTCATGAGTTACCTCAAGTGTGTGCCAAATGTCATATGTAGATATTGCCGTTGACACCCTGTTGAATTCATTCTTGTCAAGAGCACAGAACAAGACGTTCATTGCTTTAGAATCTAAATTTGCATTGTTCCCTTGAGATATAGTCCATTCCGAGAAAGGAGTAGTTGGCTTCTCGTATTTTGTTTCCACAATATTCTAAAGTTCGTAGCCAATTAATTGGAGATAGATTTTCATCCGACACTTCCAATAGTTGTAATTTAGTCCATCAAACATTGGTGGATGATTTGTAGAATGTCCTTCCTTGAATTTTGAATTTGAATCGGATGTTGATGCCATTTCTTCAACCTTTCTCTAATACCAAATGTAGGGTCTGATTTTGCTTATGTATACCAAGTGTAGGATCGTGACCCTTAAGAATAGAGTGTGCTCTTATAAAAATCTGCGGAAGCTTTACACTTAAACACTAGAGAGTGAGTTTGCAAAGTAGATTATAAATTGCAAAGAAAAAATGACAATCTCAGAAAGTGAACATCACAAACACAAGCATGTATACTGGTTCCACCTCCCCAGTGTATATCCAGTCCCCAAGAAAATCCCGCTTGAGAGTTTCCACTATGATTTTAAAACCTTACAAAATCAAAAATAAACCTGACCAATTTGCAAGACCATGCAAATTGCAAACCCAATTGGCAACACCATGCCAATTGTAAACCGATCTCTAGATCAAGAGATCAACCCCTCTCATAAACCGAGAGAACCTTTCTTTGAAGCAATATACAATTTCAATCCTATAAACCTTGATGTGAATATGAACGTGTAACAGTGGCTTATCAATCTTTTTAACTCTCTGAATATTACCTAAACAAGCTCTAAGAATGATATGAACAAAGGCAATATCATAAACTCTCTTTTATGAAAAAACAGATCAAAAAAACTGAAAGTTTAGAGAGTTAATTTGCAAAATATGTGAATGTTACAAGTACAAAACTTGGTGCTTATTTTCTAATGTTTAAACCTATTTATAGCCTCTGAAATGACATAATTTTAAATCCAATTAACATCCACAAAATGGCTATAAACAGTCACTTATTCAAAACCTAAAATCTGAAAAAACTATATCTGTAGTTAACTACAAGTCACAGTAGTTGACTACACTGAGTCTAAATAGACTCTATAAAGTCAGAAAATTACTTAGTAGTCAACTACAAGGCATAGTAATCGACTACACTGTAAACTCACAAATTCTGGAATTCTATTTTTAGTATTTTGGCTATAACTTTCTTATCCGACCTCGGAATGAGATGATTTAAAATTTGTTGGAAAGCTGTTGAAGAGACCTACAACTTTGGTTTTTTAAGTTTTTCTAGATTCAAACTGATAAGGGGTATAAATAAAATGTTTTAATACTCGCTCAATATCTATAAACTCTAATGGCTAACATAGGGATTTCTATTGTTAACCAACACACTAAGCATGTGTTAGTGTGTTCTAACGCTATGTGTGTATATGTGTGTGAGTGATCAAGGCTTGTACAAATTTCTAAGCAAAGAAAATATAAAATTATATTTTGAAAATAAAATATATCTTCTTCTTTGCTTCATTTTGTCTTGAACTCATCTATGTCTTGAGTATCTCTTTGAATATAATTGTTGATATAGCTCTGATACTACAAAATAAATGTTAGCACATAATACACACAACATATAATATTTGTTATCATCAAAATAAACTAATCTTGGGGTCAAGATTCCTAACATGCAGACTGAAAACATATGGCTCTCCTGCCCGCAATTCCAACACTTTCCTTTGGTAGGCCTCACCTTCGAGTTCGACATCTTCTTCTTTGACTTTGACCGATTCCTGTTCTGATTTCCCTTCTTCTGGCTTCAGCCTCTCTGCTCGAGATTTAAGGTTGAATCCGAATATTCTGTTTTGGACAATTTTCTTCTAACCTCCTCATATAGAATCATGCTAATAACCTTGCTCAGCTTCAACTTCTCTTTCC
>NC_033797.1:134329416-134335219 GCF_001876935.1 Asparagus officinalis
TAGAGAGAATAAAATCAAACGCAATTCTTTCCGTATATTCTTTTTATTACAAAATTTCCCACAAACAGCAGCTAGGTACAATCTCAAGAAAAATGGATGAACGAGATGTAAATCTCTCGAACTCTTCTCCTCATTTTGCTGAAGAACTTGCCAAGATCCCTTCCTCCTCTCTCAAGTTTGTGCTCCTCACTCTTCAATTCGACAGGGCTTCGCCGAGGCTCGAGAATTCCGGATCCCTATGAATGAAGGCCCTAGGGCTGTATTTATAGGCTTTAGAAGCTCGATTTTTGGATAAGAACGACTGATTCCCTCTTATCCTCAGTAAATCATGTTCAAATCAGTTGAGAGCCAGTTGGATCATGGTCTACCAAAATCGGAGCAGTTAACGACAAAAAATAGCAAAAATGGCAATTTCGGGGCCTAGGACAGATTCTGTGTCTCGGCTGTTTCACTAGTAGATATCCAAGCATCCTAGATGAAATATCCTAGATGGAATTTTTTCCGTCTAGGATGTGAGCATTCCAGACGGAATAAATCTGTCTAGGATATTCCGTATAGAATATTCACATTCTTGACCGAATTTTCGTCTAGCATAATATCTTAGACAGGTTTTATTAACTATTTTTGATTATTTGTGGTCCTCGCTATCATAGATGAAAATTCCGTCTAGGATAGCTTCCTAGATGGAAAGTGACGTAAAAATTTCAGCGGCTTCAACATTTCAAAACCCGCGGCTCAAAATAGTTCCCCCTTATTTATCAAAAAGTCTCTCAAAATTTTCGTCTTCCCTCTCTCTAATGGCCTGTTTGGATGGAGGGTAGAGAGGGCCAGGGAAGGGAGGAGAAATTTCATTTTAACCTTGTTTGTGAGTTTCATTTAGGAGGGTGGAGGAGGGGAATGGAGGGAAATTTGGCCCAAATTCTTACACCCCAAATTGGAGTGTAATGGAGGGGAAGGAAAGGAAGGGGAATTTTTCCCTAAGGGCTTGTTTGGATTGAGGGGAATAAGGATGAAGGGAAATTAGGGGAACCATTCACCTTGTTATTCACCCTAGTTCCCGTTGGTTTATCCCCTAATAGTATAAAATTTGTTATCCCCCAAATTAGGGTGTAAGAGCATCTCCAACAGTTTCCCCAAAAATTTCTCCAAAATGGGGAATCAAATGTCATATTCCCCAAATTATTTTTGCTCCAACTCCAACAGCTTCCCCATTTTGAAGAATCATGTATTTATTACAATAATAAAAATATTCTACATCTTTGACTAATAAATAATAAATTATTTTTTATTTGAAACTTTGAAATAACGGCTAGTTTACAACGGCTAGTTTCTAACGGCTAATTTACAATGGCTAGTTGACTTCTATTTTTGTCTATATATATAAGAACAAATCTGGACACTTTTGTTATCTCATTCTCACATTCTTTGCTTCCTCATCTTTGCTTAACTTTGAAAATATATTTTATGGCTCGTCGTTCGTTGGCTAGTCGTTATCTAGTTGATACGTTCATGGATGACGACGACAATATTGACGACGAATATGAAGAATTGTTACTTGCTCAAATAGAAGAAAAAGGTCGTGCCAACCAGAGTTCTAGAGGAGGTCATCGTGGTTCTATTATGGGTCACTGTATTGTTAATCGTGATCTAATTGAGGGCCATGAAAGACTTTGTCGTGACTACTTTGCCAATCCTCCAAAATATGGGGCTCGTCTCTTTCGAAGGAGATTCAAAATGAAGCAAGCTCTTTTCATGTGCATTCATGATGCCGTCGTCGCGCACGATACTTATTTTGTTCAAAAGAGGAATGCTGCTGGGCGACTTGGCTTGTCATCACTTCAGAAGGTAACAGCTGCTTTTCGACAACTTGCATATGGTGTTCCGGCCGATTATGTTGATGAGTACGTACAGACTGGGGAAAGCACCGCTATTGAAAGTCTCAAAAAGTTCGTCACAGCAGTTGTCGAAGTGTTTGGTGATGAGTACTTAAGGTCGCCAAATAGTGATGACCTTAAGAGATTACTTGCAATAGGTGAACGACGCGGCTTTCCTGGGATGCTTGGAAGCATTGATTGTATGCATTGGACATGGAAGAATTGCCCTACTTCTTGGCATGGTATGTTTACTGGCCACATTCATGAACCCACTATTATTTTAGAAGCTGTAGCTTCATATGATTTGTGGATATGGCATGCTTTCTTTGGATTACCTGGGTCACTTAATGACATCAATGTGTTAGAGCGGTCTTATGTATTTAGTGGATTGGATGAAGGTAGTGCCCCTCATATTAGCTATAAAGTCAATGGGAGGCCATATGACATGGGATATTATCTTGCTGATGGTATATATCCATCATGGGCAACATTAGTGAAGACTATTCCAGCTCCACAAGAAAATAAGCATCGACATTTTGCTAAAGAGCAAGAAGGGGCAAGGAAAGATGTTGAGCACGCATTCGGAGTGCTTCAATCACGTTTTGCGATTGTCCGAAACCCGGCAAGACTTTGGGATAAGGATAACCTAAAACATATTATGATGGCATGCATAATTATGCATAATATGATTGTCGAAGACGAGCGTGATGAACATGAGCGTATTCGTAGACTAAGGAAGATACATGATATCGAAGAAGAATATGACCATGTTGATGAAATTCCACACATATCACTTTCACTCGAGCGTACACCAACAATAATGGAGTTCATCGCAAATCGTCATCGAGTTAGAGATAAACAAATGCATACTCAACTCCAAGAAGATCTTGTCGAGCACTTATGGAAAAAACATGGAGCCAATTAGTGATTTGCTTTCTTATATAAATCAATATTATGTTGTTTCAACTTCATTGTAATGTCGTTAAATTTATGAAGAATATTATGTTGTTTCAACTTCATTGAGTAGTAGCATACTTGGTCAAGATAAAGTTACTAACTCTACTGTCAACAATCAATTTCAAGATAAAGTTATTAACTTATGTGAATATAGCCGTGAAAGTGTTGGATCCACTGTCAACAATGACAAGTTGAATGAATCATTTAAAAAATAACATGATTAACAATCAATTCCACTGTCAACAATTTCAAGATAAAGTTATTAACAATCAATTCCATGGATCCACTGTCAACAATGACAAGTTGAATGAATCATTTAAAAAATAACATGATTATATTACCTCAAACGTCTCAAAAGCTTCATGTTCAATATTAACAAAGGTCTCACTTCCAGAAACAGAACTTTGTAGACTGGGAGCAATTGCAGGAAAAAAAATAAAAAATGAGTAACAATGGTCAGCAAGCATACAGATTTAGACATGAAATTTAACAATAACATTGTTCAAGGTCCAAACTTGAGAAACAAGATACACTTTTCCTGCTAAACTAATCTCACAACAAAATATTACCCTCTAAATATTCAGCAGCTGAAAAGCTAGAAAGAAAGAATCCAAAACACATAACACAAGTCTCTGAATAGCATAAATATCCAGGAGTAATGACACAAGAGACTACTCATTTCCATTCTTACCAGCTCTTTTTGCCAAAATTTCTCTCTGAAGGCTGATGAAATACTCTGCTTGAATAGGATTCATGGAACTAGTATCCATAGACATTATTTTAGTTTCCTCACTTCGAGCTTGAAGTTCAATTTCCTTTTCTCTAAGAGCAAACCTGCTTTTGCTCAATATTAATTAGCAACTTAAGTTGTTCTGCCTTTACGCGGTCACTTTCTAGTCTCCTTGCCCTAAACTCTTCCAACTCAGAACGGACTTTTGAAGATTCCTTCTCATCATCATCACCTTGCTCGTTGGATTTTGCTTTTTTGTTCGCTTCTTTTGCAGCCTTTCTTCCAATAGGCCTCTTCAAGGGTGCAGGTTCAGGAGCATTTCCATTATCATCTTCCAAGTTAATTGAAATTTGATTTTTAGTAGGAGCCTTGAAGATTCTAGTTGCTTCAATTTTTTTATGTTCAACCATCCATTTTTGCTGAAACCTCAAAAGAGTCCAACAATGGTCAAATCCAAACTGATGACCTTCCTTATCTTTGTAGACCGTTTTTGCCTCTTGTATCTGCAAAGAATAGCTCATGTAAATATCTAACAGAAAAATAACATTTGAGAATGCAACATCAGTACTAACATTTGAAAATATAAATAAGCAGTAGGATGCTTTGAAGATAATGAAGATAACAATGGTGTGCATCTTATCTGCCTCTGTGTATCCACTTTTCCGCAAGTGTTCAACTGCAGCATAATGTCCACAAAACCTACTCACACTGAAACTTATTTTTGACCAGCGGTTCGTCAGTGATTTTTCAGTTCGTTCATCCGACCAACTCTTATGATCTTCAAAGTATCGAGTAATTCTTTTCCAGAATTGGTTCTTCTTTTGATCAGATCCTTTGATTGGATCTAAGCTTGTATTCAGCCATGCGGCTATAAGAAGTTTGTCTTCCTCAGGAGAGAAGTTGATAGTTCTTTGAGATTGTTTTTGTGATTTGTTGCTGCTAGGTGCACATGGCGTCTCTTGATCAGTGTGAGCTTCAGTAGTATATGTCTCTTCAAAAGGAGAACCACTGGAATGGTACTGACTCAATGGAAAATCATATGACAGATGTGGTTCATTGAGATCATCAAGGGACGATCTATTGTTGAGGAGCTCGGTGAAATTCATCTGCAGAATCTCAGAATTGCTTAACCACCAGATATAGAACTACTAAATTGCATGTACATAGAACTATACAAATTATTGTACTCAAGAGGCTTAGAGAATGTGCAAAGAACTATACAAATTATTGATGAGAAAACACGCATATATGTAATCAAAGATCAAAACTAGCATCTACTCTATCTTGCAATGGAACAAATCACCAATATCATCAAACTGAAGCTGAAGGTCTGTGACATATATCGGCATAATTAAAACTATAGGGGCCTATCGACAATTAGACACGACTAAACCAAGCAAGATCGATCAAAAATTAAATAGCCTGTAAGTGAAAACTTGGAAGTAATTAATGACCATCTCTTGTGAACATAATCAAATGTTGCTTCATCCATCACTTGTATCACAAAGAAGTCCTGAAGCTGATAATATAACACGTTGATACATCACTAGATGTTTAGTTCAAAGACTGATAAATCATACACTCCCTCTAATCTACAGCTTAAGAATAGACAGCGACATTGGATCGTGAATATCATAGCTCCATGTTCTTTAGGATGCAAGAAAACATTACTAGATAAATAGCAGCATTTACAAGTATGTTCACTTTTAGCATCACAAAAATCCAAGAAAAGACCTTGGCAAATAATTGTAAGATACAACATGTTTATTATGCTATATCAAAAGATACAATGAAATATGAATCAATATAGAAGCCAAGCAATGTGCAAAGAGATGAATAGAAGCCTGAAAATTTCTGACCAGTTCACATTTAAATTAGAAACAATGTGCAAAGAGATGAATAGCATGTCTAATATAGTGCTCACAAACTCAAAAACAAAAACGAAAATTATACTCTCTAATAACAGGTCCAGGACATTAATACCCTCTCAGAGCATCTCAAACAATGGAGACACCATAAGGAGGAGGAGAATCAATTCCATTCAATTGCAAGTCATGCAAAGTAAAAAAATAAAAGACATGATAAGAAATAAAAGAGAAATCATCTCCTGTGCTGTCTGAAACAATCATTTTCTATCCTTGATGGTTCTCCATATTACTACTGAACAACATATTCTCCATTCTTCCTACTCATTTCACCCTCAAACGTCAACCTGTGAAAACTTGGAGAAACCACTGATTCC